>NC_022013.1:2072842-2129310 GCF_000317375.1 Microtus ochrogaster | reverse complement strand
TAAGAAAAAAAAAAAAGAAAAAAAAAGAGATAATATGAGTTTTTAAAATATTTATGATTTTAGTTAATTTTTAAAGGAGCAGGCTTCTTTATTTTAATTAGTTTTTAAAGGACCAGGTTTCCATGAGATTTTCATATTCTCATTGATTCTCCCACCCCTTTAATTTCTGTGTTTGCCTTGACCAACTGTCTCCCCTTCTCCCCCAAGTACTTCTACTTCATTCCGTTGTCTCCCCTCCAACCCTTAAGCCCCACCTCAGTTTTAATGCCCCCTTTCTACTCTCCTGGACTTTACCCACATTTATTCTTACCTGGATATATATATTAACAGCTGGAGTCTAAGAGGGACACATGAGCTAGAATACACATATTATTCCTCTGAGCCCTGTTTGCTCCCTGAATACAGTGTTTTCCATGCTCCCGGATTAGAAGATTTATGACTGTGAAAGGCTGTATGGCCAAAAACAGCCCACAGATTCAATGTAATCTCCATCAAAATTCCAGCAGCATTCTTCACACAACTGGAGAAAGCAATTATAAATCAGAAAGAACATAGCCAGAGGCGTCACAGTACCTGAGTTCAAACTGTACTTCAGAGCCATAGCGACGCATGCAATATGACTTCGACACAAAAGTTAACATATAGATCAGTGAAACATAATAACAGGCCCAGAGACAAACCTGCAAAGCTGCAGATACCTAAGTTTTGGCAAAGGTTTAAAAAAAAAACAGTAAAACTCACTGATGTGTTTGTGAGTGCTCAGCCCAGAGCAGATTAACGCAGCAATAGAAGACAAGTCATGGCAGCTTCAGGATTGGAGTGTGAGTATGGGCAGACAGATGTAAAATGAAAGGCTTCACTAATCCATTGAGAGGGCACACACTACATCCTGCTTTAAGTGCTGGATGTCTTGTCTGCGCTTCCGAGCCTACCCTCCCACGGTCTTAACGCCAGGCCCCAGGAGCTCTTTAACTTTGTAGAACAGTTGTGTATGGAGACCTAAGTACATGAACGTACTTAAGTGAACAATTTTTACTGGGATGCCTTTCTCATTGAGGGTAGGAGAACAGGAGAGGAAGTGTGGTGCCTGACACTGTAGCTTGTCTGTTTTGGATGTCAGTTAGTGATCACAGCCGTGGGACACTTGCAGGCTATTACACTAAACAGATCACAGAATGGCATCAAGGCTGTTTCCTCACCACTCCCAAACAGTGTCATGGAAGAGCCCTGGGCAAGGAAGCATGCTACCAGAAGAACGTATATACAGTGTTTTGAGACAGGGTTTCACTGTAGCTATTGAGCCTACAGAGCCTGGAACTAGCTCTTGTAGACCAGGCTGGCCTCGAACTCACAGAGATCCTCCTGCCTCTGCCTCTGCAGTGATGGGATTAAAGGAGTACATCACCGCTGCCCAGTGAACATTGATATTTTAATAAAAAATTGCCTAATTTTTCATCTTAATAGGTAAACAATGTTAATTTAATAAATTAAATGCATGGATTAGGCATATGAAAGAGAAGAAAATCAAGAGTGTATGGTGGACTTCTCTGCTGTTTCTCCCTGTGCCTGCTGCTCCTGTGGCTGGTCACTGGGTGACTGAATAATGTTTACATAATGGCTCAAATGCTCTGTGAGATTCCTCCCACACCTTTTAATTATTAGGATTCTCCATTTGAAAACTACTAGCATACGTCAGACAGTTACTACTACCAAGAGTGCTCATTCACATTTCTGTATTCTGTTATCTTAAACATCCACAAAAAGTCATGAGGTCCCTGTCTTAGGACGTCTGGGAAGTGTCATGACCTTAAAGAGATGGGGCCTAGTGGAAGGCAGGGCAAAGGGCATCATGGTGGTGCCCTTTAAGGGGTATATGGCGTGTCATCACTTCCTCTTTCTCGTTTTTATTTCTCACCTATGATGTATGTGATTTTGCTCTACCACCCACTTGCCACGCAATCCCTCACCATACATGAGGGAACAAGAGACACTACCAACCACACACAGGAACCTTTTGAGCTGTGGCCACAGCAAGTGCGTTCTCTTTGGAAGATGATTTTCCTCAGTATGTGTCGGCGCTGACTGAATGCATACATGACACACTTCATTGTTTTCTTCACCTACACAACACTTCTACCTGTCTGTTTCTTACATCTCTAATGGCACAGCATAAGCATGTACACGTAATATTTGTTAAAGATACAATGGAAAATGTGCTGATCACTTTTTTAGTTATTTTTTCTAAGGTTAACACTTCAATAAAAAAATTACTTAATTTTCCATCTCCATTTTGTAACCAACACCACGAGGTCATTAGATACGGCATATTTACCTTTCTGTATATAGAGTGCTATATTACTAGCCAGGTTATGCCCCTTCCCTATCTGAGGATCAGGCAACTGTTAGGAAACACTATTCGGTTCAGTAAAGCACTTCTCCAAAAGACGTGTTTGTGGTACAAGCCATTGAGTGTTGGTGTCTCAAGCAGAATCAAGGTCAGACTAAAGTACCACATGATGAAGTCAGGGTACATCTTGCTTGCTTGCTTGCGAGAGACCACCGTGAGTGTGGTGTTGCATTTGGTGTTCAATGAACGTCTGGGTTCATTTGGATGGAAGGGATGTTCAGAATGGAGAGGGCAACAAGCTGGAAGTCAGGACCCCTATTCTTGCTGGTAATTAGATGTCAAGCCGCTTCCATGAGCCTCATTTACAAGATGATGGGTTGCCGTAGACAGGGAATCTTAGCTCTAGCTGCACGTTAGATTCACTGGAGATTAAAACAGTATCGACGACCGCATCCTATCACCAGAGATTCTGATTTAATTGGTCTGGGAGTGGGGTGGGATGACACTCAAGAAAAGTCTCATGTGAAGCCATGATAGAGGGGTCAGCAACTGATGTTTAGAGTTTTCTTTGCCACTTGAGCTGTTTATTGTTCCCAGAGTGGGTCCTTCTGGAAACAGCTTTATCCAGACAATTTCTTTTTTCACATAGGAGGAACACTGAGGGGCTCACAAGCAACCCCACCTCACACTTACACCTGTTTTTAAGTGAACAAAGATATGCTTGGGTAGCAAAGATAGAAAAAGATTCACCATATGCCAAAGCCCGTGAATGAGAGGGAGGACAAAAAGCAGGTGGTTCTGAGTACTTTGAATGCCCTTTCTGCCCCAAGAACTAGGTATAATTTGGTCTCTGCATCCACATTTATTCCTTTCCCTTTCCCATATCCAGTATTCACCAAGGACAAAGACCCAGCATTAGGATGACCACACATGATTAAGCTGCCAATGTCTATGACCCTAGCTCAAGTCAGCCACAGTGAAGCACATTCTCAGTAGACAAGAAGCATACTTGTAACTTTGATAAAGCACAGACAATTATTCCCAATTAAGAAATGAGCTGAGTCACCTCAGTGTTTCTGTTCTTGTCACACAATGAAAATTCGATCAGCAATTTTTTGCTGTGCTCTGCTCAACATTCCAACAGCCAGGAATTGCATTCCTGTGCTTAAAGGCTCTATCCTGGCCAAAGGAAGACTGCTTCTGTTCAGCCTGGAATGTTCTGCCTTGACTCTCCCTCAAGTAGGTAATCAGAGGCCGGGCGGTGGTGGTGCATGCCATTAATCCCAGCACTCGGGAGGCAGAGGCAGGTGGATCTCTGTAAGTTTGAGGCCAACCTGGTCTACAAGAGCTAGTTCCAGGACAGGAACCAAAAAAGCTATGGAGAAACCCTGTCTCGAAAAATCAAAAAAAAAAGTAGGTAATCAGAATTTTACAAGCCCCCAGGCCCATCAGGTGTGTTGAATTTTAGGCTGGGTAGTTCAGCCTCCACAATACTCCTGCAGGGTTGGTAACATGCTGCTACCTGGTTCAATGACACACCTCTTACTGACTTCTTCTCCTCTCTGCCATACTTGTGTTCATTTCCTTCATGATGATCCCTAAGCATTTGATAAAGAAAATTCTTGCTCTGGAATGCTGTCTCTGGCATTGCTTCTGGGAGAATCTTGCCTCAGAGAACCTGACTGCCAGCTTGAACTAATGGTGATGGTGGTGATGGTTGTGGTGGTGGTGGTGATGGTGGTAATAGTGGTGGTGGTGGTTGTGGTGAGGGTGGTGGAGGTGATGGTGGTGGTGGTGGTGATGATGGTGATGGGGATGGTGATGGTGGTGTTGGTGTTGGTGGTATTGGTGGTGGTGGTGATAGTGGTGGTAATGACATAACATAGAAGGAAAAGAAAAAGCAAGAAAAATTTTCATGGAAAGAGAGACAAGAGATGGGTGGGTCAAAGTGTGAAATAGATGGACAATGAGGGAACATTACAAATATAGCAGCATATATATTTTATATACATACACATATATTAAAAATGAGAAAACTGTAAGTCCAGAAGAATTGATTATATTCTTCCATCAAAAGCAGAGAAAAGTGACAGCAACTTGACTCTTGCATCACTGTTTCCACACAGGCTCACGCCATCTTGCCCTGCTGGTCTCTCATTTGTATACGATGAAGCATCAGTGATCCAGGTCAATCCATACTGTTTCCTAATGCTATTGTCCAAATTAATTTGCCTCCATTCTAAGAATGACAAGATTGCTCTGTCTCAGGGTAAAAGTTAGGCTTTGGCAAATGCGTGCTATTTGGAGAAATCCTTTGGAAGTATACATTATAATGAGCTTTGTACCTGTTTTGAGCATTAATAATAAACACCATGTCTCCTCCTTGTCAACTAAGCAGAAGAAATTTCTTTTGTGATAATAAGACAACAACTCTATTCTGTCTTAGACAATCTATATTTAAATGACAGTGGAGCAGAATTTTAATACAAATGTAATAAATTTGATGGGTCTTTCCCAGAGAAAGGACAATATAATAGACCCAAACACCTAATGCCATTAAGCAATGTCTGGTCGTGGAAAAGTCAACGGAAAAAGAATTTCTGTAAGAAGATACTGTGTTTGAATCATCTGCCTGATCTATCTGATCAGCCTAAGAAAGTGAATCTCACACCTTCTGAGAAAGTCTAGCTGAGGGCTGATAGGGAGAGAAAAGACAGAAGTCTACCATCCAGAACCCCCTCCCCCCAGCATGACAGCCTTGCTATCTGAGCATCCCACTTCATCCTGGTAAACAGAGTTGGGGCCAGATCGCAAGAAGTCTGGGAGAACATACCACACAGTCCACACTTTATATAGAGGTAATAAAAGCCCTTGAGATATATTTAAATAGAATCAGATTTGTGGTGCAGAAAGCTCATGGAGCTGCTTTGTCCACACCAGAATGCAGGACAGAAAAGGAAATTAGAGAAAGAGGGAAGGGGGCAGTGGCTTGGGAGGAAGAAGGACTAAGTGAGCCTGGATGGGATGTTCATGCACTTCCTCTGCCTGTGGAGGGACATAGGGGTCTGGTGCAGTCACTCACTGACTTGCTGGCCTGGGAGGGTTGAGGAGATGAACAGCTGTTGCACCCACGGGACAGTTAGACCTCTATATACACCACTATGGCAGACAGGGAGCTATTACCTGTCAACATATAAAATTAGGTATTCTCTGTACACAGGAAGACCAACAATAGCTTAGAAGCTAAAATGCAGCAAGCCCCAAAGCTGACTGTATGATATTCTACAGCTAGGAAGCCAGTTCTTCAAGTAGATGTATGTGTGCTGAAAGATTCATAATACAGCAATGGCCACGACAGTATTATCTGTAACAATTCCAAACTGCAAATAAACCAATTATCTATTAAGAAGAAAATGATAAAATATGCTATGTCTAATACAACAATGAAAACTGTAAGATGGAAGTAAGCTCCTATGCTGAAGGAAGGAAAGGAGTATAAAGGAGCCGGGATTTCTGTCACATGGCATGAATGACTCTCACGGACATCATGTTGAAAGAAAGGCAGATGGAGGAGGCACAGTGTGGCTTCCAGCCTGAAAGTGAACCATCGTTGGCGGACGGAGCAATTGTCAAGAGCTACAGCGACATTTTGATTTGTCAATGGGTTATTTCTACCCCTGGATAGTGCTTGAGGGACAAGGTGTGCTTGGGGCTGGAGAGATGGCTCAGTGGTTAAGAGCATTGCGTGCTCTTCCAAAGGACCAGAGTTTGATTCCCAGCAACCACATGGTGGCTCACAACCATCTGTAATGAGGTCTGGTGTCCTCTTCTGGCCTACAGACATATATGCAAAACAGAATAGTGTGTCCATAATAAATAAATAAATATTTAAAAAAAAGAAAATTCATAGGATCATGTTCCTTTCTTTATCTGCTTTTAATCCTCCATAACATTTGAAATGAACCGAAACCTTCTAAACTCACAAAATTAGTTTTAACTGCATGAAAACCCTTGTCCCTTCTTCCACTAACACAAAAGCATAGTGCCAAACAGTGTGTGGTGAAGGGAAGTGAAATGGCTTCCTACACAGAGAGAGATCTTTACTGAACATCTGAGCAGAGTCCTCACGACCAACATATTTGACTCCAAACATTCCTGTAGCTGAAGTGAAGTGAAGTGAAGTGAAGCTTGCACAGACAAGCCCTGAAAGGCAAACTGGGGGAAGACGTTTATGTGTTAAAGGTCAGAGAAAAATGATCATATCTAACATCTATCACACATTTAGCGTGTGCCAGGGAGGTGAGATGGCTTCTTAATTAAAGGTGTCAGCTGACATGTCTAAGGACCTGAGTTCAGTCCCAGGGACCCAACTGGCAGATGACAGAAAGGCCTTCTTAGCTGACCTTTGTCCTCCACTTTATGCTATGGCATGTGCATGTGTGTGTGTGTGTGTGTGTGTGCGCGCGTGCGTGCGCGCTCATGTGTGTATGCACTCACAGGCACATATACACATACATACATACAAATAAATAAGTATATTGCATGTGTAAAATAATAAGACAAAATATGAATATTTATTTTCATCAGCTACCTATCTGAGAAATTATCAAGATGAGGCTCAGAAAGTTCAACTTGAACCCAATCCTGACTATGTCTTAGCATTAAAAAGGCCCCAGTGGCTGACACTGGGCAGATGATGATCACATTTTCTTACAACTGAACCTCTTCTCTAAGAGGAAAAAATTTTGATGATTTGCTCTGAATGTGGAATTAAGAAAGCAAGTGATTTCTTGTTTGAGTTCGGCAGGAAAAGAAAGCTAAGTCAGCTATGAAGCTGCTCTTTTGGGGTCTTTTTTTTTTCTCTTTTGGGGTCTTAATTTACCACCAATTCCAGCTTCAGCAAGCAAATATCTCTATGGTGGCAGCGTTCACAAACTTCCTGGTCAGAAGAATCCGCACACAAAAACATTTCTATCAAATTCTCATTCCTGGATCCTCTGCAGTGTCCCGCAGCCCAGAGAGCAGCGTCCTGAGACACAGTTGCTATGGCAATCCCTCAAACCTGGTGTTGTCTTTGTGCTCTGGATCAATAACAGTTATGAAATAATCTACTCTGGGTTTCAGAAGACAGAGAACAGGCTTCTCAGAGAAACAACTTTCTTTGACTCAAAACCAAGTCATCTCTCTACAAATGCTGTTCTGCAAGGACCTGCACAGGACCAGGCATTTACCTTCTGGGGAAAAGAAACCTGAAATTAATATCAATGGAAAAACTAGAGAACCAGTATGCCATTTCAAATCTACTTTCAAATATGTCTTCAGCGCAGCCTTTCTTCTTCTTCTTCTTCAGTTAAGAAAGCACCGCAGCCCTACCAGTTTGTGTGTGATATTCTGAGCTTATCTCCGTGTAACAAACCATACTTGCAGTTCAGCTTGGAGTAAGGGGGAAGGAGCTTTTCATTTCATATTTATAACTTAAACGGCAGACTTGGGAAAGACAGAAAAGTGGATTCTGTCAATATTTTTCGAGAAAGTATTCAAGAGCTTCGGCCTCACACCAGGTTAAGAAAAATGGTCTTGGAAAGCCGAAAACAGATGTGCAACGTTCATACCGAAGTTGCTGTTGTTTGATATTTCATGGGGTTTAGAGCTAAGGGGTTAGGATAATATGATGCATGAGAGAACAATGAAGATGCCATAAAACCTGACCTCAGAAAATTTCCCCACTTTCCAAGTTTACAGTATCATTAAAGCACCATTTAGGAGCTGCCCCACAGGGACAGCTCCAGAAGTGCATAGTTAACACCCTGAGCAAGTGCCTACAGAATAACAATGCATCGTATTAGAATAATAGAAACAGTAAGCCCTCAAAGTACTCAGTTGTACTGGCAGATGGGCAAAAAGGTGACCAAGTGAAAAGAGCCGGTGGCAGAGGCTGTTTTACAGTGTCCACAGGCAGAGTGAAGGAGGCCTGGGCCTGGGACAGTACTGTGTGAAAATCAAAGGAGTGTAGCATGAGTTTCCAAGTCCGCCATGTTCTTCCAAACACTTAAAGAGGAAACCCCTCTACCATCCTTCATTCAGAACTGCAAGATGTTCTCACTGAACACACGCTCTTATTAAAGAGACACCCACCAATTACCCTCCCCCAAAGGAAGAGTCCACCGGATGGGTAAACAGAGGTCCCTTTGGGCTACCCTTCCCTTAACTCTGAGGGAAAAGGCTTCTTCCTCTACTTCAGTCTGGGTCTCTTGTCAAACTTCTGAGTCCAAGTTCAGGAGCCAGGAACGATTTGGTTTAGATCAGGAACTACATGAGGATGTCCAAGTTGGCTAAGTAGCCATATTTTTTTCTGGGTCAAAAACGAAATAATGCAAAGAGGATGGGTTAAGGGAAGTGGACTTGTAGACATGCAGCTAATGGAATGAGGCCGCACAGACTGAGGCTAACCCAGTTCACACGGAACCCTCTGCTCAGCCTCGAGTCTTGTGTGTGGGGGGGTTGTTCATGGTAAAATAGATTTACATATCATTAAAAAGAAAGAATACTTGAAATGTGATTGCCCTGGTTTGAAAAGTAAACTGCATTGTTCGCATTTGCAAATTTAGGTCACCTTTCACTGGGGAGGAGACACACCTTCATCAAAGCAATCATTTCTAAAGAACGCACATATTTAATTCATATTCTCTAAGTAAGTTGGAGGCATTAAGGTCCTCCAAAATGTGTTTAGGTGGAGCATATCTTGAAAATGTATAGGTAGTGAATCTCTTACAAGAATTGTATTCAGACTGTGAATACAATGCCTTTGACGGGTAAACAAAAGGTGGTTTTTCCAAGGGGCCCATGACTTCAATCAGCTAAAGAACTTTTAGAAGGAAACGTAAGTCCAGTGGGGCTTCACGGCGCTCATATTTAATCTGCTAATAGCATCATTTCAAATGAAAAAGATTTCAAAATATACAGTGCAAGTGCATTGAAATCCGTTCAACACATTTAGACTGTAAAAATTAAAATATATTGTCTATTTTATTATGCACAGCAGAGTCAAGGGCATCAGCCAACTGACCTGATAATCCAATAAACTGTGTAGAAGGCATTTATGCCAAGAGAAGAGCTCAGGGACAGCTGCACCGCGAGCTATTTAGCATCACAAACACACTTAGCAGAAGCTACTCAAGGATGGCTGTCACTGAGGCTCTTCCAGAGCAGGAGCTCGAGGGTTGATAGGTTTTGGTTTAAAAGGGAGGCTTTTATGAGAGATTATAAATATTGATTTCACGGAAGGAGTCAGAGTAGTTTATGAGTGTGTGCACATTATGCCATCCTTCCCATTTATATCCACTGGGCTAGTCCTCAGTGGGATAGAAATGTCAAAGTTTTCCAGGACACTTTTGAAAGACCCTTTGGGAACCAATTTGGAGACTATTTCTTTTTTCTTCTTGAAGGACTTGTGCTTTTTAGAATGTAAATAATAATTTGTACATAAAAGACCATCCTAATGTGTTTGCCGGTTTTGACGGAGGCACCCTCTCATCCACGGGGAAGGCAGCTTTTCACTTAGACCTCTGATCACTCTAAGTTGACAACTCACAAGACCATGCAACAGAGGATAAAATGTTCTGCAAAAATACCAAAGAGCTCTTGTCCTCAAATACACTCCATGCCCAAAAGAGAATCAAGGAAGAAGAATGACTATGTCAGTCAACTAACATTTACCCAGAAATATACCCGAGTAGTTCAGTGTTCTTATGAACAGTGTACTAGATTCAATGTGACACACAATGCATTTTCCTCATGGCAAGGCACTAAAGAATTGTGCCTCCCTTGCCACTGTAATTTGGTTACTTCTGACATAAACAGTAATGCTGGCATTATTTTCTAAACAATGAGAATCTCTGACAGCCTACATTTTTGTCAGATGAACTGTGAAAGTATGAATTCTTCCAAACAAGTTCTATATGTAGCAAAAGGCACGCACGCGCGCACACACACACACACACACACACACATTCACACAGAGACACACATATACATGCGTACACATACACACATGCACATGTACAAATGCATGCACATGCAAACACAAGCATATAAAAGATTCCACTACAGGCAAGACAAATATATGATGTCAACACAACATAACTTCCACAAATGAATTGACAGGGATCAGTGATCTTGCTTTAGAGATGGAATTATTCCTAGGAGAATTTCTTTTAAACACCTTATTTTTCCCAATTGGAATTTCCCTGGCCAATCACAGACTTATGAATGAGTGAGAGAGTTTATGAGTTACCCTGATCAATTAACATAGGTTAAGATATGAAGTGTGCAGATATAATAGAACTCCTATACATTTTTGTGGGACTGTAAAATAGAACAACTGTCATAAAAACATATTTGAAGATTTCTCATAAAACTGAAAAATAGAACACGATTCTGCAATCCTATGTCTAGTATTTACTATGACAAGCTAAAATTGCTATGTTAAAGTGATGTCTGCACTTCCATATACGTTGCGGCCATGTTCATGTTTGCCAAGTTACACAATTAGCCTAAATGAACAGCAGTGATGAGAAAGGAAAGAATGAGTGGTACATACACAAAATGGATGCTGCCTTGTCCTTAAAAGACAGAAATGTGGCCAATGGTGAAATTGTGGATAAATCTTAAGGATATTGTGCTGAGTGGAATAAACTGGGTATAGAATAGCAAACACTGGCTATTCATGGTTGCTCATGCCTATAATCCCCAAACTTGGAAGGATGAAGTAGGGGAGTTGCAGCAAGTTCAAGGCCAATCTGATCTACACAGAGAGTTCCAGCAATGTGTCTCAAAACCAAAACTTTAAAATATGCAAGACCAAAAAAAACAAAAGTGTGTGTTCTCACATAGGTTTGGGCTGTAAGGCAATCAGATTCGGCAGAGAGCAGAGCGATGGGTAATGGCCAGGGGAAGGTGGGGGAAGGGGTGGTAGTCACAGACTACCTGCGGAGTTACAGTCTTTAACTGAAATCTGCCACAGCATGATCAAGGCAGTTAATAAAACCATAGTGCACATCTCAAAGATGCAGGGAAAATGGCAAATATTCTCACCACAAAATGGTTGAAGTGAGGGATGTCTATTATACTGATTTAATAGCTTTACATTTTATTCATAGGACATAACGTTATTTCATTCCGTTAATATATACAACTATCATTTGTGAATTTGCAATAAAAAGAAAGTTTAAGAATATAGGAAGTGGTCACTGGAGTTGCTTTTTCACTTGCACATGCGCGCCAGGTGCCTGAAATTTCTTTATAATAATAAATTCTCTTTCTGATCATCAAAGTCTAAGATTCACTTCTGATCATCACAAATCCAAATGACTTTGGATACAGTTGCCTTTTTGAATTCACAACTTAGCAATATCCCTTACAGGCAAAATATCCTTTGCTTAATTTTCACTTACCAGAGTCATCTAAATTATTCTTGAGCTTGGATTGAATTTTCAGCTCATGTGACCTCTCAAGGCAATGAGTGTTGTGTCTTAAGTATGTGCATTTTCTCTGGATCATGAACAGCAGATTTCCTTCCCTTACATGCCACAGATGTATTTCTGTAGCTCTACACACTGTGAGAGGCTTGCCATCTGTGCTCAAAGAAGCACCGCCTTTGATATGCAACTTCTTCATTTATAAAATCAGAATATTAAAACCAATGGTTAAACCTAGTTTTAAAAAGGCTCAGCTTTCATTGGCTATTTGAAGAGGATGTGATGATAAATATGAGTTCTTAGCAGTTGGTCTTTTTCTTTTTCTTTTCATTTCAAATACCTGAAAAATTTCCCAGAGATGGTCAAAGCGTCTTCACGGAGAGCATTCACCTGGAAATCACCTCCTTACTGTAAACCTCCATTATTTTTTTGTTTGTAAGGTTTACTAATGTGGTCTTCCCCTCTATATGCTATTAATATACTTTATTACAACTGGTTATTAAAGAAGCTGTTTCAGCCAGTGCTTTAGAAGAGTAGAGCAGGACAAAAAGCCCAAACAGAGATATAGAGGGAGAGAAAGTGAAGTCAGAGAGACACCATGTAGCTGCCAAAGAAGAAAGATGCCCAGAATTTTACCTGGTAAGCCCCAGCCTTGTGGCAATAAACAGATAAATATAAATGGGTTAATTCAAGATGTAAGAACTAGTTAAAAATATGTTTGAATAATTGGCCAAGCAGTGTTGTAATTAATATAATTTCTGTGTAATTATTTGGCTCTGGATAGCTGGGAAAAACAAGCACAGTCTCCGCCTATGGTTTATTTCTGCTGCAGCTGTTCCTTCCTGTTTTTATTATTTGACTCTTCTCATTTTTGAGCTTCTATACCTACAAGGTCTCCTCACTGTCTTAATGTTATTTTCATAATCCTTTGCTTCGTTTTCCTGAAATGGTTTTCATCTTAAGAGACGGTGTCATGACCATTATTTCATAATTAAGAAAGAAACATGACACTCATATTAACTCTGTCTAATTTTACAACTTATATATTTCTTGGTTGATTAGTAACTTTTGATAACTAAACTGTCTTTTGTAAGACTTTGGAGGGGGGGGATCTCATGATACTAGTCTTGAAGAAATGTATCATGTTCAAATCTGAGCACTACTATACATCCTAATCAAACCAGGAACTTCCAAATGTTATTTCCCTTCCACTAAAAACTTACATGTTATCAAAACCAAAACAGGGTTATGAGGAGGGAGATTAATGACAGAATTAGCAATAGAAGCCTATGGAGCCATTCTGTTGAAAGTTTCCTAATAAAATGGTATACATAGTCATGCGAGATATTTTTCCCTACCCTTATGATAAAGACCTTTCAACTGCCTTCATCTTATGTGTCATCTGTTAAATTGATTTTTAAAATCAACAGTCCCAATCTGCTAATCAGTATGCATCTGTGGATGAACTCTGAGTTCTTCATTATAATTCTTAGACTAAAGTTTAGACGCCGGATGACAAAGTTGGAGTATGCTCTTGTCAACTCTGACTACTTAGCGTGACAATTTTGCCTGACAGGTATATGGCAAGGTATCCATCAGGATGTCACCTGTAAAAACAGGCATGACTTCTGCGGAAACGTGTAGAAAAATCGTCAAAATAGATTTGAAGAGTTGTGTAAGAATTGGTAAGATTGACAGCAAAGAAAATTATGATAAAGACTTAGGTAAAAGAAAACTAGTACATCATTTCTGAATTGTTAAAGATTATATCATGAATGTATTACCTTAAAAATTGATGGTTTCCTTTTTATTACTTATGTTTAAACAATGTAAGTATTTAACATTTTACAATATCAAATTATGCTTCTGTTTAAAAATTAATTAGATGTAATTTTGTAAATATAATTAGTGCTAAGGGTACCAAGTTGGTTTTCCCATCATGTGATATCAGGCAAAGCCACTTCTTACTCTGCTATCTTTGGTCTGCCCTTGTTTCTCTTTCAGCCTTCTGAGACTCTCTGTAAGAGATTAAGTTTCTTTTCAGCCCAAAGTAATAATTCAGGTAGACTTGAGATATTTTTTTTTTCTCTTTTGCTTGTTTATTCACTTTACCTGATTCTTGAGATCCAGTTTGGGACATGGTCGACCTCCACTGTAAGGTTTTTCTTTGAGCCATTTAGATCGGATTCTCACTCCAATACCACAAGATGAGCTGCAAGCACCCCAGCTGGACCAGTCACTTAGCTTGCAGTCAAATGGGCAGGGGATGACACATTCTTCTTGAATATAACCTGAAAAGAAAGGTTTTCAGTGAATACAGGGAAGTCAGGTGGACTAGTCAAATGCTCCGCTTTATTCTCTTTTATCCTCACAGATTGGATTTCTCGTCACTGTTGCTATGGTATCTTCAACACATTTCCATTTATAAAGAGAGCAAAGTTTGAGGAAACAGAACATGTCTACACCTGCAACCAGTTTGTGTCATTCTGTTCACTTCTTTCTGAGTGGAAGAAAGCATAAGGATGGGGGCAGATCAGGGCAAACACTGTGATCATTTCCCCTCAGTGAGCCTTGTGTTCTCTACCTTCAAATCCTTACAATTCTCCATCTTGAACAGGTACCATATACAAGTGAATCTTTCATCTCCCTGCTCCATGGAAGGTTTCACTAACAAAGACATTGATTCTCTCTTCTAAGTATTGTAACTTGATGGTAGAAGAGAAGTAGAGAGAAGACCACAGTGATGTTCAAAGTAGAGAGTCATACGTGAACTGGAGTGAGCCTCAGAAGTTCCAGCTTTGTTTGGTTATTATTGCTCCTGTCTCTGGCACTTCCTATTACAGCTGAATTCTCACCAGCTACTGAGCTACTCAGGCCCCTGCCTGGCTTGCCCAAAATCTACATATCTCTCATGGAAGTTGCTCCTCTCCTTTTTGAGGTTTCCTGAGAGCCTTGTGTTGTGTTCTGCATTCAGCACAATGTCACCAGACCCCAGCACCTGAATCTATGTTCTTAGGAATTCATCCCCTGCTGCCCATGGCAGGACGGCATTCTCATGATTAGGTTTCAGTGGCCACAGTGGAGTGTAAGTAACTTACATAATTCAAGTGCCAGTTCAGTAGACTGATGTCAGTGAATCAGAATAGAGGTGACCCTGGATATATGACTGACTCTGCAGCTGCAAACTGCCAAAGAAAGGCTGGTCCCTTTTACACAAATGGAAATCAAGGGTCCACATGAAGATGAACTCTGCTGAAACCCTAGGGGAGCTCAGAGGGAGAGCGCCCCCTGACTGAGCCTGTGATGAAAGTTAGACCAGGCTTTACCTCCCCATGAGCCCCATCAGTGGAGAGCAGGGAAGCAGGGTCCAGACTCCTAACCCATAGAAACAGTGGCATAAGAAAGGCTACTTTGAGTTATAATCTCTGTGGCATTTAGTATATGGTAGTCAGCACCCAAGGGCAAGGGATGACCCCTGCTGAAAACCTCTTATCTCCTCCAATCATTCTGAACCAATAATCATCATCATCCCTATGGCAAAAATCATAAGCATTTCTGTTGAGCCACACATCCTTTTCTGGTCCCTGGATCACATTGGTTCCTGGAATGGCCTAATACATTTTTGACTTGTCTCTCCACCCCTGCCCAGTTGTTCTTCTTTTGTAGTTGTCAATCATCTGAGCAAAATGTACTTTTCAAAATATGAAATGTTGATGTTGCTCATCTCTTTAATATCTGATGGTTTTCCAGTTGCTTCTCTCAGGGAAAGGCTAACTTACATTACAAAACAAAATGAGGATTCTTACAAAAGGTTCAAAGCCAAGGCCTGTGGCCATGTCTGTGGAACAGCTCCATTTGAGCAAGGTGCACCACCTACCAGCCCAACCTTAATCACAAAGGATGGGACCCAAAAAGCCTCAGCTTTTTCAGACCTCTGGGTGACTCTAAGGCAGTTGTCAGGCTGAGAACCACGTCAAGCTTGCTGTTTCTGCTCTCCTTCCAGCCCCTGCATCTTGACCTCTACTTTCATGAGATCCTCCATCTCTAATACCAAGCACACTTTTACTAATGCAAAAGAAGTTATTTCCTAACAGGCCAGCATCCTTGGCTTTGCCTTCAGCCTCTCTCCTCCGTTACCACTGGTCATCTTTTACTGGAGCCCTTCTGTCATGCCAGAGAAGATGTTGCTGTCTTTGTTCTCTGTGCTTAAAACAGGACTGCCATCAGTGCGAGGAAAGCGCTGAATGTATCCTGAGGGTGCCTCATCCTGTACTCCAAGAGCCTGGGAATCCTGAGATTCCTCTGCGTTTACAACAGAGATTTCAAACCTTCTCCACTTGCGTTTCACTTGAGGAGTTACTTCTCCCATCCTGGGAGCAAGAGAAAGACTAGAACAGAATGCCTTCAATTTCCTCTGGTATCATCTACGCCCAATCCCGACATTTTAATTTCTTCATATTCAAACGGGAAGGAACTACATGCTATAGAAAGCACATTCTTCAAACCCCACCTGAACCTGGTTTCTCCAAGTCTTTGGATTCTTTAATTATTTCCTTCTCTGGGATCTTTCTTCCTCTCCCTCTCTCTCTCATCTCTTCTTCTTCATTTTTCCCTCTCTTTCTCTCCACCTCAGTCTTTCCTTCTCCTTCCATCTTCCTGTCTTTGTCTTCCTCTCATTCTTTCTCCTTCTCTCTCATTTCATTCATATGATTGCATTTCTCTTACAGCATCAATAGAATGGCTTGAAGTTGTCTGGGCAATGCTTATCAATAAATGAACACGCCACATTTCCTGATGACAGAAAAAAATCCTCTGGCATTGGAATAAAAAAGCTCCCACTAAGAATATTTAAAATAGTTTTTGCTTTTTAAAAGCCTTAGTTCTGTAGTCATTTCTAACAAGTTTTTATAACAAAAAAGATATTAGCAACATAGTCAAAGTTACACTAAGTATTAAAGAGATACCACACAGGCTATTTGTAATTTTACAAAAAAAGCAAGTCACAAAGTGACTTCATTGGCCACCAAGCAAAAAGACTAGGATAGAAAATTAGTACTTCAAATATGGAAATATGGATGTCCAGATTATTTCACATAAACATTAAATGTTTGCATATATATATATATATATATTTATATATAATAGGTCCTTTAAAATAGGACCTACGTATACATATGTTTTAAAGCACATTTTCAACTAGGCACCATTATAATTGAGTGAGGCTGAACCATGGTGTCTGGGCTGCACAATGGAGGATGTAATCACTGAGCCTCTAGCAGCAGTTTCTGTGCTCGTCCCATGATAAGAGGTAAACCCAGAGGCTCACATGAAAGTCAAAGTTAGAAATTCCATGAACATAAAGTAAATTTGAAATTCAGCAAGACTAAGCAACAGTGATGTTCATTTTTCAAGAAAATTTTCATGCTAGAGTGTGCACCAAAGGGAAGTCCATAGTGAAAACAATTAATGGCTTCATATTCTTATGCCTGGCTCATAATCAAAAAGATTAGCTTTATCCTCACGTTTAATGCATACAGATTTTTGGCAGTCATATTTGGTGAAATATAACTATCACAATGCTAACTTTCTACATGAGAATTCCAATAGCTAACGATTGAAACCATACAAATGTTTTTGAGACTAATTTTCATAGAATATATGACCGAATAGCTGTTTCCTTCTAGATAATACGTCACTGGTCACACTCATATGTCTAAACCCAGATTCTGTGAAGGAAAATTTGCTCAAGATGCATTTTCTACTAGAAGTCATATACAGAACACATGACTTGGCTCTGACTGGCCTAGGGAGATCATGCACTAATCTGCACAGACGCAACATTAGGCGTGCAGTAGCAACACAGGATTATCTGGGCACCATGCACTAATTTTTAAGCAATATACACAGCACACATAGCAGGTGAACTAGACAGCTTATTATGAATGAGGGTGGACTGCTGAGGATCCCTTATTACCATATCGACTCAGGATGAAACTAGAGGTATTTGTGCAATGACATACTAGAGACACAGACTGGAATGGCTAGACCTTCATTACCAATCCCCAAACTTCCTCACTAACATGCATTAGGATAAATAGTTTTCTGTTTATGTAGCCCCTTCCCAGACTTTTGCCTTGTGTGCTTCGCTTTTTTCCTTGACACATTTTTTCCATTACGATTATGTTTGGGAGTGTGAAAGAGGAAAACATTGATGACAGGAATGTAGGAAAATAACCCAGATCAAGTCACTTGCATTTTCTTACTCTATAAAGCAGTAGCAATAAACATTATATTAGGCAAATCATGTTTTATATTCTCCCTCTCTGTGCTCAAATTATCAAAATATGACATGGAAAAATGTTCTCAAAATGATAAATCATTTAAGATCTGGGACAGTCATGAGTTAAAATCATATTATACTCCCATTTCCCTGTTTTAAAGATTTGCTGTTTTAATTTTACATTTTAATATTTCTTGGTTACTTTATTTATTTCGCAAAAATGTACCATGCTAAAACCTCACTGGACTCTTTTAAGAATAATTTCATCAGTGTTGGGGAAATTATTATAGATATGTTTTAATATTCATCTAAAAGGACAATTAAAATATAAGTTGGAGCAGTATTTCCACTGTCTGACATCGACACTGAACATCTTAGAACAGCAGGTATGTAAATGTGTGGGGAAGCCTTGCTCAAACCCAGCAGGGTTGTAGTGACCTTTGCAGAACCTCTGCTTTCGCTGTGGAAAGCTATAGGAAGAGTAGCTGCCTGATCTCAGAGACTGTTTCAACATGCGTGGGTCCCTAAGGTGCTAGAGAGAACAGAACTAAAATTGCCAAAAGAATTAATAGTCTCTTTGTTTGAAAAGTTAAAATTATTAAAATACATTTTGAAAATACTGCCATTTACCAGGAAAGCATTTTTACTCAATTATATAAACATCAAAGACCTTGAAAAAGGTAAATATTTTCTGGATAGCCAGCTCAGGAAACAATGATAATTGGTAAAGCTTTTTTTTTACTAAATTAAAAAACTTTCTGCACAACCAAGGATACATAGGGTAAAGAGACAGACTTAAATATAGGATAGCTTCTTAACAATATTTATTTAACAGATAATTTACATAAAATGGTATGCAGAAATTTAAAAATTCAACACCAAATTATGAATAATATAATAAATTATTGGGCATATGACTGAATAGAGAGTTCTTGAACTAAATACAACATGACCTACAATTACTTAAAATGTCTTTAGAATTTTTGACATTGTGGAATTCAAATCTAATATCTAAAGATTCCACATCAGCCTCGTCAGAATCAATAAAAAATGCTAGTGAGGAAGGCAGGTCCACTGTTGTGGGAAGGGAAAAATCCAGGCAACATGGAAATCCGAGTGGATGGCAAGCCTTCAACTTAAACCATACACAGAACTAACACGAGATCCACTCACACCACTCCTAGGCATAGACCCCAAGGATAAAACTCAGCATTGAGATACCTGCACACTCATGTTTATTGCTGCATTATTTCCAAGGACTAAAACATGCAACCAGCCTAAATGTTCCTCAGCAGACAAATGGACAAACCTGTTGTACGCACATGGAGCATCACTGACTCAAGAAGAAAGAAATCATGTCACTCTTATGTAAGTGGATGAGCTGGAAATCGTAACAGAAAATAAAACAACTCAGAAAGGGGAGTCCCTTGCCCGTTCTCCTTTGTGAGAAATCTAGAAGAAGTAAGCACATCAATGTACACATGCAAATGAACAATTGAAAATAGAAAGGGGACTGCAGAGGAAAGGAAAGGCCTCCCACGGAAGACAGGGAGGGCAGATGATACCAAAGCAAATTATATAAACATGAAATCTCATAGTGAATCCCATCATTTTGTGCAATTAACACATTAATAAAAATTAAAATGATAATGATGTAATTCAAATACTAAAGTAACTAATTACATTCTGAACTTATTATGATACTTGAAATATTGCTATTTTAAAACATCCACTAAGTTCAATCAATAGACCAACCAGTGTTCCACTAGATTCCATGAGACTCAAATATTGCAAAGCATCCTTGTTAAATACCTCACATCTACCAGAAATTCATTTACATGAAAACAATTTTCTTTAATTAAAAATATAATTCAATTTATGAGTATACTTTAGGTGTAGATTAATTACTCACAGATGTTGAGACCAAGAGCTTTCTTGCAAAGACTTAAAAACCCATCATAAGTAGAAAAGAATCCAGGACCCAGACTTGTCTGAAATTTTTCAACCAACCATTAGGAAGAAAAGGAGTTAGCAGAGGACAGCTGGGAAATGGGATTTTCCAAACACGACATAGCTGCCATGCATGTGAACCCACGGCGGCAATGGCTGCCCACAGAAGACCTGCACAAGATCAAGTCCATCAACGTGCTAACATAGATAGGAGAGGAATGCGTGAGACCCTTCCCTTAGCTCAGTTGCCCTTGGCAACTGATAGCTGCTAAAGGAGGGAGCATCATTTTCCTTCATGCATGTGGCTTGGGGTAGGTTGTCCATGTACCACTGAATAGCACTGCACTCATGCAGGTACTGGTGGCCCCAGCTGGACTCTGTGGGTTAGAAATGGAACATAAAATCAAGAGGGAAAGGAGTCGTGAGGATCTGGAAAGAATTGGAGGGGAGAGACTAGGAGGTGGATTTGATAAAACACTTCATGAATGAAATTCATAAACAACAAAAATAAAGACAAATGACTTTTAGAGGTGAACAATACATATGCAAAAGTCCTACAGTCCCCTGAATGCCTGAATGTTCCCCTTAGTGCTATTGCGGTAAAGTGTGAAATTATGCTACTATTGAGATTAATTACTATCAGATGCAACCATTCTGAGAAATGAAGAAAAACTGGTTATCTTTTCGGGAACTAAGATGATAGGATACAAATTCTATGGTGATTTGAGGCAACATGAACGGAAGCCAGCTTTAATTTTTTACTTTCCATGTGAAAAATACTTTATATGGTAGATACAGGGCTTTGACTTAATTTCTGGGTCTGGTTAATGTGCTATAACTAAATGTCTTGGGTGTCAATTTAATATAACATCGTAAGGAAGTGATCTTTTAAATTGAATCATCCAGGCAATTTAATCAAGACAGTATCACCAGTTGTCCATATAGACAGCATTTCAAAAGTACCTTCCTGTGCCAATTTCCTCCAGGCAGAGAAAAGAGACATTTTTTTTAAAAAAAGAGAAGATATTGAGGATATTAGAGAGAAAATGGAACACTAGACACAGACTAATCAGAACAGTTAGGATTGTACGTATACCCACAGTTTCTCTCATTACCGCAAATAAGTGCTGTTAAAATTCAAAAGACTGGATGGCTAGCCACATAATAAACTTGGCCTCAGCAGCACGGAATGACATGGTTGACAAGGCAATACTCCCGAGTGATTCTTGGAATGGTGGCTGCGGTCTGTGTGAAGAGCTCTCCTCCTCTCCTCAGACAGCATTGCTTTCAGAGAGCTGCATGGTGCGCTACACCCTGTGCTCTATACGGTATGCTTCCTTTGCAGTTTCTAGAAGCTGACCTCTGAGCATTCCCGGCATTCATCAGACTCTTCCTTAACTATCTCAGGTTCTAATCTAAGGTACAGACTAAGATTCTACTTCTTGCCCCTGAAGCTAAGTTTGGCCTTATTATTATCTGCTTCAACCTATTAAACATGAACAGAAGGAAAGCAAGCTTCAGAGACGAAGCACAACTGATTACTGGTTGTCCGTTACCACCAGAGCCAGACAGCATCTGCTTTTTCATCCAGGGGGCCAGGAGCAAAGGCGGTTAGAGCAGACACCCAAGACCTCTCAGATAGACAAGGCCAGCAAGTGACCGCTGATGCTTGGCTCCTGGCCACTGAGATTAGGTACTTGTTTCTTTTGTTCATTAGATGTACTTTATTCAGATCTGATGAGCCAGTTTTGGTCCAGAAGGGTGGTGTTCGGTAGGTAAGAGTGCATGGGACAGACAGCCGCAGTATTTGGGGAATCAAGGCTACATCGTCAGAAAATAAGACGGTGCTGCATCAGTCCTTAGCACAATCTGAACGGCAGCAATAGCAACAGGGAAAGTGACTTTGTAAAAGTTGAGTCTATATATATGTTTCGGGGACATTCATAATTTATTTTTGTAAAAAAAGAACTAGCACTATGGGTAATAAATCAGGTCTAACCTTATGTGATCTGAGATAAAATATTAAACCTTAATATTTGAACTCCCTTGTGTTAAGATAAAAATATAACAATATTTCCCCTTTGTAACTCCCTATAATACAGTAAGGTCAAAAATATAATAAGTAGAACACTGTGGGAAAAGATTATCCCATACTATAAATGACACAGTAATATTTTACCACTACTTAAATCTATATGGTAAAGTAAAAATATTCTTTCTTTATCATGTTTTTGGTAGTAATGGTTGATAGAGAATGTAATTCCGCAAAGATATTTTAGCACAGAGATTATAGGGTAATAATTTTCAAATTTGAATTCCATTTCTCACTGCAGATCATTTCCATGTAAATTAAATCTGGGATAACATTGACACATGAGGGATGCTGCCTTGGGTCAGTAAATCAGTTGTAGCTTGATCCTGTCTCGCTCTCTCCAGGTCTGCTACCAGTCAAGGTCAAGCATTCATTATCTCCCAGTTGGACTGCTATAACATTCTCTTTCCACGTCTCAAGTTTCCTTCTTTTAATCCAGCTGTTATCTGATCAGCTACCATATTAAAAAACTCTAAACACACCATAGCTTCCCTTAAAATAAACAGTCTTTACATGTTTACAACATGGCAGAATTTTGGTGAATAGATGGAAATCATTCCTGCATGCCCACTAGTCAACACAGAAGTATTTAGAAGAAGAATTTCAGTTTGACCACAGGCATAAATTTGTCTAGATCAGCGAGGGGCCACTCTGGGGAGTCATAGTACAAGACTTAGAAAGATGATTAAGAATGTTCACATTAGTTTGGGTACGTATACACATGTAAATACATATAAACATACAAACACATAAATACATACATACACACATATTCATACACAAGTGCATACATATAACATTCATACACACATAAGTGCATACATATTGTTAGTATACATGCACACATACACCTATGTATCTTGTACATGTATATACATGCAGAGATACATATGGACACACAAATTAGGTAATAGGCTATTAGATTAAAGTGTGTATGTGAATATAAAATATTGTTCATAATATTCCTTACCTATCTATGACATGCACACATGGCTGTTATTCACTCTATTGGAAAAAGGGTTTCACAGTGGCTGATGGTTGTGGTCTTAACAGAGCACTTGACTCCCAGTTGAGGCAGCTATGATATAATCACAGATGGCCTATGAACAGGTGGTATTCTTTCCTCATTCCAGGAACTCAGTCATAACTGAGCACAGAAGGGAACCTCTGCTCTTTCTGTTTTTATTTCCTTGGCTCTTAGGTGCACTGTGACCTGAGTCTTGATGCTATATTTGGTCAACACCAGGAACTCACTTATTGGCTTCCTGCTTGGTTATTTGCTTGTCTCTCTACATAGCCATGAATTTGAGGCCCTGAATTTACAACTCAATGATTTGACATGAAAATAAAGATTTCTGATTTCCCTTGGAAACACGGGTAACTGAAGACATGTGGAGATTTTGCCCAGTGTGGTCAACATCAATCAGAGATGAATAGTATGGCTTGTGTAAATAATGGCTTACTTTTTTTCTTCAAATAAAACAGATAATAACCTTAGTTATTAACCACATGAAAAACTTGGTAAAAATGAAGCTTTATCTGAGTGCGCAAAGTGGAGGACACACACAATCTACCAGTACAGTTGATCACCATAGGTCACACGAAGAAACTTGGGAGATCAGTTGGGTACTGCCTCTAGTCTGATATTTGTAGGAGGAGTTAGGCTATGCCTCATTGGAGCTAAGTATTTTGACTGTGAAGATTATTTAACAGTGTTTTTTTTTTTCAAAAGACAAAATTTTAAGTTGGGCCTGATGTCACAAGCCTGTCATTATAGTTACTCAGTAGACTGAGGGAGGAGGATTATGAGCCAATGGCCTGTTTGGGAGACAGGGTGATTTTAAGACCAACTCGAGAAACTGAGTAAGCCAATTTGCTATCTCAAACATAGGGCTAAAAATAAATGACGAAATTAGATTTATCTGAAAATTATTTGACCTAGGATCCCACTGTACAAGTACAGTTTGAACTGAGTTCTTTCAGGCTGTGCACATTAAATGGAATACCAGCATCCAATGGATTCCCTAGAGCTGGTATTAGGAGATGTCTCATCCCAAGGACAGCATAGGTATACACAACATACTCATCCAAACCCTACCACCCAGAAGTTCACAACCTGGAAAAGCATCAAAATAGATTTCCAAGATAAAATTTCACTCAAAAAAAAAAACCATTTATTTTCTACACCATTAGATCGTCCTGATAAATATTTGCATTCATGAACAATGAAAGAAGTTATTACAAATTTTGATTTGTGGATTACTTGATGAAAAAAAATTCACCTCCAAAAGCGTGCTTTTGCTGAGGAATTGTGTCTTTTGCTGAGGTAATGCAGAAATCAATGCCCTGGAATGGGTGTGCAGTACATTAACTCTCTGCGAGTTACTGTAAAACCTTAGGACTCTTGCCAAGGTGCTCAATTAAGTGCGACTCTGTTTCTGATTTATATTCGCTGGTAACAGTGAATTTGTTTCACTTACCAATAAATTTGTTTCCTAATGGATTATACACTATCCACAGATTTACATTTAGGCTTCTCTTGTCTTTGCTTGACAGATATTCTACCCTTTTACGTGGTGATATTTAATGATGCATCTCTTATAGGAATAAAAAAAGCTTAGATGTTTAAATTTATTGACGTAAAATTTATTTAACTTATTCTCCAAGAAAATGTAGATAACTATCAATCTCCTGGCCACAATAATATTAGTGCCAGGAGATGACAGAGAACCCCAGACTGCACACAGAAGGAGTGCTTTAGACTCAGAGATGGATTAAGAGCAGCCAGCGACAATTTTCTGAAGAAATAAAACAAAAAATAACAGCAAATGAAAATTTATTAGTTTTCCAGGATTTTCAAATTAGCAGAAATTCAGTCACACAAAAACAGCAAAACTTATTTCCATCTTGCCCGGCCACAGAACCTCCTAACTTGCTTTATCCTAATGCATTCCTTCTGGAATCCTGGCGCATCCCTGCTGTCAAGATGTTTGCTGGCAGCACTGTGCTCCCTCTGAAGTTCATAGGAGAAAGCCGGCCCTTGTCTTTGCAGGTTTCCTGTGGTTTCTGCTGCTTCCTCACTGTGGCCAGCAGAACTCCAAGGACAACTGTGCTCACCTCCATGTATTTGCCATCTTATCTTTTTTAAAGTTAAATTCTTTTTTAATACTACATTTTTAATTAATTAATTTTCATTTTTTAACAGCCTGACCCCTTCCCTTTTATCCTTCCTTCTTTATCTCTCTGCTACCCCCCCCCCACCACCAGGAAGGCCTCCCATGAGCATCAACAAAGCATGGAAGGGCCAAGTTACTTCCCCTGCATAAGGGCTGCACAAGGCAACCCAACATGGGGAATAGGTTTCCCAAAGCTAGCTCAAGCACAAGAGACAGATCCTGATCCCACTTCTAAGAGCCTCACAAACAGACCAAGTCAAACAACTGCCACATGGAGAGGGTGCCTAAACTGGCTTTCTTCTGCAATCAGATTGGTGACTACCTTAATTGTCATCAGAGAACCTTCATCCAGTACCTGATGGAAGCAGACTGCAGAGATGAGATCTGCAGCCATGAACTGGGCCGAGCTCTAGGAGTCTTGTTGAAGAGGGCACAGAGGTAGGAGCCAGGGGATTCAAGGTCATGACAGGGGAATCCCACAGAGACAGCTGACCTGGGCTCGTGGGAGTTTAAGACTCTGGACCCATAGCTAGGGAGCCTGCCTGGGATCGACCTAGGCCCTCTGCACATGTGTAACAGCTGTGTAGCCCTCTGTGTCTTAATGTCCAAACCCCTCTCCCCCCTGCAGTAAGAACAACAGACAGTCTAACCTAGAATGACTGGTTTCTAAACTCAGGACATTTGCAAAGACTGCAGTTATAAGTAACATCGTGTGCACATAAATTGGAGCTCAGAACTAAAACCTGTCTTGTGAGTGACACATTCCTAGGGCTATTGAAGACTGTGCTGAGGAACACACACCTGGGGACCCAGATGTCAGCCGCTATTTGACCTGGGAATACCTAGCGTTATATAAACTGTCCTCAGCTTCTAAGCCTTTGGTTTGACAAAGTGTGACCTATAGGTAAAATCTGACTTCTGTCTTGGAAAGTCCAGTTTTTGTGAGATGGAGCCACCAGCGTTTGTTCCAGCACTTGCCCGTGTTTTGCTCTCATACTTCAGCAGCAGAGGTGACAGCTGTGAGTGACAGAGATGGTATGACTTACAGAGTTGTACATACTCCCTGCCTTGACCTTTATAAATGCTTGCAGCTCCTCATTATGAAGTGGGAATAATGGTGGGCATAGCCTGCGATGAAGGGCAAATGCCAACCACATAGTAAGACAGCTGTAAGACTTTCTTTAATTCTTTTTTTTTTTAATTCCTGCTGCAGTGCCCCCTCCCTCAATTCCTTGCAGCTCCTCTCCTCCACTCCTCTGGGGTGCCCACCTGTATCCACTCCTCCTCTGTTTTTGTTCTGAAAAGGGCAGGCCTCTCAGGGAGATCAACAAAAACTGCATTTCAAGTTGCAGTAGGACTAAGCACCTCCCCATGTATCAAGGCTGGATGAGGAAAGGGTCCCAAAAGTCAGCAAAAGAGTCAGAGACAGCCACTGCTCCCACTGTTGGGAGTCCCAAAAGAGGACATAGCTACACAAATGGGACATATATGCAGATTATCTGTCCCATGCAGGCTCCCCGTTTGCTGCTTCAGTCTTGGTGACCTACTATGAGCCCAGGTTAGTTGATTCTGTGATTTTTTTCGTGAGGTGGCCTTGGCTGTTTCTAATAGAGATATAGTGCCATGGTAAATAACAAATGTGTGAAGAAATACAAACTCCTACACCCCAAGTCAGCCTGGATGGTGGCTGCTGGTGACATTACCTTGTGACTGTCACTTAATCCCTCCATGTTTTAATTTTCTCACCCAAAACTGGAGATAATTATCCCACTTCAGAGAGGATGGAATAAAAGGCTAATTAATGTTGCTATTATTATTATTTTTAGGTAAAGAGGTGTAATATCATCCTCAGTCTATGAGACAGAATAGAGAAATAGGAAATTCACCCAAGAAACCCCATCAGGCAAAGGCCCAACAGTTTCCTTAAGTCAAAAGTTCTGTAGGAATCATGAAGAAGGGAAGATTGCCATAATAAATTCACTTCTATTTGTTGATTAAACAAATAGATCATCTGACAGTTGAGACTTAGTATAGACCTATACTCTATAGCATGGAGCTAATCTACACTCCCACGCTGACCAAGGCAGAAGTAGCAACTGTTGACCAGGGCATAAAGACCATTTTGTGTTGGGATGTGTTCACAGGGCCTTCAGCCAAATCACATTGAACTCATTATTGCCTCCCATCCTGACCAATCTTGTTTCTCTCCCCATGTCCCCTATTGTTAAAGTCCAAGGTCTTTGGAATGCCTCATATCTCTTGCTCCTCTGGCTCTTCATTACTTTGAGGTCCATTTTTGGCTTCACTTTATCCATGAACGCCAACCTCTGTGGGCATCTCATGACACAGACCTACCTCTGTGAGGTGGAAGCATAAAGCAAAGAGAAATCAGTAGCAGAAGAAAAAATTTCTGCCATCCCACAGCTACCAACAATTTTCATTTGGGTATATTTCTGTTTTTATTTGTTATTGTGCTGTTTTAGTGCTTTTTGTGAGTTATATTTATAATTTTTACATGATATCTTATGATCATATTGCACTACAAAAGACAGTTATGGAGCCGTTCATCACAGCCCCAGCCGATTGGCCAAGAATCAACTGGAACCTGGGAAAGAAATGTAGAAAAGTGCTAAATACTGTTCAGAAGATGAAAAACAGTAAGTACAGTTAGCTCAAGAGGAGAAAAGAGTTGATCTACAGTATCACCAGCAGAGAAAGCTCAAATGATGAGCCTGTCATGTGTTCTGCAACCATCCATTGTGAGCAAACATGGTTTATGGGGAATCTCGCTCCAGAGACTCATCTGCTCTGTTCCTTGACTTTCTAGTATGAAACACGAGAACAACAATGATACCTCTCTTGTACTGCTTCTACCAGAACACGTGGAAAACAAAGAGAGCACTGAGAGAAAAACTTACTGAGTGTTAGCTATCATTATCAGTGAAATAAAAAATGGCATGTATTATAAGCAGACGTTGAACTACAAGGTAATATTTTTGTGTACGCATTTACGGATATATTCCAAAAATATTTAGACACTATATAAACAGAGAGAATTAACTGAAATGCTATACGTTATATATGAGGGAAACTAATATAGATCAGACATCCACAGTAATGGAAAAACTGTGAAGGCGAGCTGAAACTTTCAGGACGATATGGGCTGGATGGGAGCATTCAAAACTTGGCTCCTCTTTCACACAGTTGACTCTGTGATGCTGAAGAGTCAGTAGAAGGGGAAGAGGAGGCTGGGAGGCTGCTGGAAAGAAAGCAGGGGTGTAAATCACATGACCCTAGAGTGGAGCATCAAGGCAGAGGTCAAGTAGGATCCTTTAACCTTTCCTACAGAAGATGAGTTCTCTGCTTCCGGAACTGCAGTGTCCCTAGCAATCAGCCCCAGAGGCTACTCCTGTGTGCTTGCAGGTTGAAATTTAACGCAGCCTCCATCATATTAGTTTGATGAGGCAGAATGTGGAGACTATTGCGCCAAGGAAGAGACAATTCGCGTTCTTTCACCTTGAAACTGAAAGGACACTGAAAACTGCTGCAATGACCGTCAAGATAGTTATTACCTTTCTCTTCAAAGCTCTACAGCGGACATTGAATGGAATAACAATAGAAAAAAAGGTAGTGTAGTCACCCTTTCCTTGTCTATAGATGTTTTTTTTAATTACTTCTTTTATTTTTTTTGACTCTTTCAAAGTCATCCCCCCTTTTCAGTAATCATCACTATACATATATTGTATACACACACACACACACACACACACACACACACATTCCTAATACATAAATACAGCCTGCACAATCTATACAATGGTACTTGTGTGTCTCTGTTTGCACACAAGTTTGACCCTTCGATATTGGACAGAGGTTTGCTGTGCTCTTCCCTGGGTGAGACCATTGCTCCCATTCTCAGCATACCTTAGATACCTGCAGCTCTTTGGCCGTGCTTACGAATGCATGGTCATTTCTCCGTCTATGTTAGTATATCTATTGCCATTGCCCTTGTTCAATGCATGTTTTGGTAGTCATGTTGGTGAGCCTTAATGGGTGTAGCTTGTGACATCAATAAGAGATACAACCTCATAGCAAATTTCCTGATCCTTTGACTTTTACTCCTCCTCTTCCATAGTGCTCCCTGAACCTTAGGAACCAGAGCTGATCTGTACATATGCAAATTGAGGCTGAACTCTAAGACCTTGCATTTACAAAGTCAAAGAAATCCTAATCAAAATCCTCATTTTATTCTTGACAGAAATAAAAACTATCCTAAAACTCATATGTAGCCACAAATGACCCCTGATAGTCAAAACAATTCTGAGCAAAAACAACAATGCAGAGGGATTACCATTCCAGATCTAAAGGTATATTACAGAGTCATAGTAATAAAAACAATAACAGTAATACAAAAACAGACATTTAGACCAATAGAACAAAATCAAAGACCCAAACATGAGTACAAGTAACTTCAGCCACTTAATATTGAAAAATATGCCAAAAATACATTAAAGAAATTATCTTCAACAAATGATGCTAAAAAAAAAACTGGATATCCATTGATTTTTAGCAAAGAATCTAAACCACCACATACTGAAAATATCTGGGGAAAAATTGCTTCTCTACCAAACACATCCATCCATAGTACTTTTCTTATCATTAGTTACTCCTCATCATTACAATATTATTGATGTTGTGTTAACTTATAAATAATTTAGAGATAATTTAAAGCATACATGGGGAATATGTGCATAGGTTAAGGTACTATTGTATAGTATGCTGTACTATTTCATACAAGAGATTTGAGTACTCATGGACGTGTGTGGGGGGGTGGGGGAGTGGGGTGGATGGGTATGTATATCAAGGAACCAATATTCCAAGACACAGAACTGTGTCTAGTGATTAACCCATTTGCTCTATTGTGTTAGGTTGCATCTTTTATCTGAAAACAGTAAGTCATTAGGAGTTTGTTTAATACTATGTCCATGTAATTGAATAATATTAATTGATTTTAGAGTCTATGACCTATCTAACCACAGGCTCTTGACCCTGATAATCATGCCAAGGATGGATTTCATCTTGTGGCATGGGACTTAAACCCAGTCAGAAAATGGCTGGTTACCCCCGTGATGCTCATGACACTCTTGCACCAGGGGGCTTGTCTCACTAGGGCGGTAATTAATTATTGTAGCCCACAGGGTTCTCAGTTGAGTGAGACTGATGGTCAATTTCGCCCTCCAGTAGCATACAAAGCACCTTTCAGCACTACGAGGGTTATCCAGTGGGGATGAAATTTCCAGGTCTGTATGATCTTGATCATCCTGTGTCCTAGGACTTGGGTGTATGGTGCCTTCAGTAGTAGGGTCTTGTTGTCAAGTTCTGGAGGGCAACCAAGAGCATTGGCAGTATACTATAATGTTCAAGAGTCTATGCTTGCTCATTGGTAAACAACTCCAAAAGGGATAAACATTACTGATAGTGGACTTCTTATTTATTAGCCTGGCATGTCCAGTAAGGGCCCTTGTTGCTTCATTATAGGGTAACTCTATTTGAGCTATGTTTATGTGTGGATGTGTGTATTTTAGGAAGCTTGTATACTTTTGTAGGTTTCCATATGGCTTTTTCTAATGGTGTTTAGCTATCCTACTCTATTTTGTATTCTCTCCTCTACTCCACCCTCATAACCAGTACCCCAATATAGCCTTTCCCACTCCATTATTTCCCTTTACCTCTTAAAGGTTTTATCACCTATTCCTTGAAGACACCCCCCTCAGGGACCATTATTAGTTTTCTGACCTCTATTAGTGTTTCAAATGAAACACCCATATTAGAAGATTCAAAACTAATATCCATAAAAGAGAGAATCATGTGACATTTGTTTATTTCAATGTGGGTTACCTCACACAGAATGGTTATTTCTCCCTCTATTCATTTACCTGCAAATTTCAAATTTTGTTTTTCTTAACAGCTCCATAATATTCCACTCTACAAATGTACTATGTTTTTCCTATCTTCTCATCAGTTGATAGATATCTAGGTTGTTTCCATTTCCTGGCTATCATGAATAGAGCCTATTATTCTGAATGGGCACAGTATTAAACCAACCTCTAATGAGCTATTGTTATTATATCCATAGATTAGCACATCTCTCGTCTGTCATCAGTAAGCTCCTTTATGAAGTCAATGGCAGTTAACACAGAGACTTGCAACTGGTCCAGGTGCAAAGAGAAAGAGCCCTACCTGGGACATCTGCATCATATCCATAACACACTGTTTTCTCCCAAGTTTCAAGAATCATTGTGGACTATGGGACAGAAAGACTGGAAGAGCCTTTTAGAAGACATTTTTGGGAAAAGAAGAAAAGGCAGAGTGTTCCCACTGCAAACAGTACTGAAGGTGACCATTATGTTATTCAGCCTGTGGAATATAATGGACCTCTGGGCAAATGATTCAGAGCAACTTCAAAGAAGAAAAAAGATGGTTTTAGCTGACATAAACTATAGGACATAAAGGCAAACTTGACAGAGAAAAGGGGCAACAGCATCAAACTGAAAGCATGACACAAGTCAAGACTAGATGTCATCACGAGAACATAGATCAGAGATTGAGGAACTCACTTCCCTACACTATGTGTTCTATTTTCTTTGTTGTCATAAACATTCTAGCCAAAAGCAACTGGGGGAGGAAAGAGTTTATTTGATTTACACTTCTAGGTCACAGCCCAACATTGAGGGAAGTCAGGGCAGGAACTGAAGCAGAAACCATACAGCAACATTACTTACTGGTTCTCTCTCTAGATGACTCAGTTAGCTTTCTAGTAAAACTTAAGCCCATGTACCTAGGAATGGTGCCACTCACAGTGAGCTAGGCTCTCACAAATCAATCAAAACAATCTATCTCAGACATGGCATGGGCAATCTGATCTAGCTAATTCCTCAAAGAGATTTTCCTCTTCTCAGACGACTATAGTTTATGTAAAATTGACAATAAAACTAACCATCACACTCTTCCTTGACAACTTGACACAGTAACATATTATTAAACCATAGCGATGTCTTCCTTTGTTCCCAAGATCTCATGCTATTATTATATAAAACACATTTTACAACTTTTAAAATTCCTACCATCTTTTAAAAAGTCCTACATTTTAAAAGTTCAATATTTCTTTAAAAATCTCAAAGACCCTTAATGGCTAGTTCCTGCAGAATAAAAACAAGTTACATTGTTTGCAGAGAGGAATTCCTAGAGCAAAACCAAACCAAACCAAACAAACCCATCAATCCCACACCTTAGCAAAACCAAAGTCCAATAGTATAGATCAATATCTGACATCTTGTACTGACTCATGATCTTCTGGAATTCAAAGGATTTGGGTTCCCCTACTTCTCCAGCTCCACTATCTGGAGTACCCTCAGCTTCCCTTAAAGCCTCAGACTGATTCTCTTTATATAGGCTGCTATCCTTGGTAGACATGCCATGGTCCTGGCATCTCCAGTATCCTGGACTCTCCACTCTTCAGAGAGTGACCCTGCCTCATGGTCCCAAAGCCTCAGCCACTTTACATACCCTCCTCAGTCTTGCCTCTCTCATTCCTTGAAAACCAGTACCAGATCGGTGTGTGCTTAAACTTTGCTAAGTTTACCTACTAAGCTTGAAAGGAAGAGAATATTGGTTCCCTTCAACTACGGCTTCTGTGTACTGAACCCACAGAAATATCAGGAGATAACACCTCACTGATGCCGACCTCATGCCAACCACAGCTGATTTTTCAGCCCCAGCTCACCAGCACTACGGATTCTTTTTTTTTCTTTTTTTTTAAAATTTATTTATTTATTAAGGATTTCTGCCTCCTCCCCACCACCGCCTCCCATTTCCCTCCCCCTCCCCCGATCAATTCCCTTTCCCTCATCAGCTTGAAGAGCAATCAGGGTTCCCTGACCTGTGGGAAGTCCAAGGACCGCCCACCTCCATCCAGGTTTAGTAAGTTGAGCATCCAAACTGCCTAGGCTCCCCCAAAGCCAGTATGTGCAGTAGGATCAAAAACCCATTGCCATTGTTCTTGAGTTCTCAGTAGTCCTCATTGTCTGCTATGTAAGTCCGGTTTTATCCCATGCTTTTTCAGACCCAGACTAGCTGGTCTTGGTGAATTCCCGAAAGATCATCCCCATTGTCTCAGTGTGTGGGTGTACCCCTCGTGGTCCTGAGTTCCTTGCTCGTGCTCCCCCTCCTTCTGTTCCTGATTTGGACCTTGAGATTTCTGTCATCTAAGTCATCATACAAATGGCCCTGGTAGCCTCCACTTCCCTCTGAAACTTCAAAACCGAGGTCTCTATTGTCTACATTTCTCTCCACATTCCTTTCTCCCTAGGCCTTCATTATGTTTTAAGCACTAGGTATCTCTTAATCTCAACATCCCAAATCCTTCACAGTCCTCCAATGAAGTAGTCCAAAGATATAAAACGTCACATGGTCAGTCAGGTTCAGCACAGCAACCACAGACTGTGAATCTATACCCAGCAAAGAAAGACTGTTCTGCCCGATGTAGGAAATGTCCTTTCATCCCAGGATACACTGCCGTATCACCTGCCTTGCAACGCTGCCATCTGCATGAGCCAGCACCGTACCATCTTCTGCGATGCTGTATAACTCCCTAGGTGTCAGTCTGTGAAGACAGTTTATCCAGAAGAGCTGGGCTTCTCTAGAGCATGGAGCTCTACAGAAGCTCTAAGTGGAGGACTCTCACAGTGTCAGATTATGGCATAATTCATGAGCATACTCAAAAAGGGCATTGGAGTGCTGCAACTAAGAAGGTGGCATGAGGCATCCAAAAAAGAATTTTGGTAGATTCTGAGAACACCGTCTAATTTCCTACTTTATACATTTATTCAAGTTGCAGAGAAGGAAGAAGATAGCAAAGAAAGGAATCTGACAAAAATCCCCTTGATTGTCTCATAAACAAATATGAGACATTGGATGGAATATTTTTTTCCAGCCATGTTGATTAATGGATTGGTTCCATCCTGGGGGACATCTTTCTGTATCTGAATTCTGATAGAAAAATATTAGGTCCCACTGTTCAACATTTTGATTAACAACTTGGACACAGACACAGATGGCATACTTATCAAATTCTGGAATGATATAAAGCCCAGAGTTATAGCTAATATGTTAGATGTCAGAGTCAAAGATTTAGGACTCTTAACAAGCGGGAATAATGAAGTACTACGAGCATTCTGAGAGGGAATGAAGGCAAAAGCAGTTATGCATCATGATTCCCAAAGGGCTTCTCACCATGTCTCCTCAGAATGGAGGGTGCAAAACTTCACAGCAATTTCTAAAACACAGACTTCAGAGCTTTTCGACCACAAAATGAAACTGTCAATAGCCACTATATTTACTCAGTTGTGTATTTTATCTTCTTTAATGTAGATATCATTTACCAAGAAGCATTTCAAAAGATTTACAAAACAAAATATATACAAAAGTAGTACTGAATGAGTCCAAAGAAAACAGGAAAATAGAGTAGAGCATTGAAAATATTGCTTTCCTATTTAGCTATGCTTTTTACTGTCTAGTCAAAACGTGCCCATGCCTATGGGCACACCTTCCAGTGTTCTTGACCCATCCTCCGTATTTATTCTCCATATTTGGCCCTTTTCTCGTGGGAGTTTAAGGTATATTTTTGTGTGTATCTCCTTGATATCTCTCTGCTAGATACAGCTCAAAGATGACATTATTATACTTTAATACTGTGTTTCCAACATATGTAGCATGCCATTCAAAAATATATTCTATATCTAATATTAAATGAGCAAAGAATGCAAGAGGACCAATGTAGAAAGGAATAAATATACAGAGAGATAAGATCTAATATAAATCACAGCCCACTAAAGTTACATTTAAATCGCGGTATGAAGTTGGGAAAGAGTCTTCCTTAAGAAACTGACTTCCACCCTATCCTATAGCCATACTGATGAATATCTTGCATATCACCATACAACCTTCATCTGGCAATGGATGGGGATAGAGACAGAGACCCACATTGGAGCACCGGATAAGCTCCCAAGGTCCAAATGAGGAGCAGAAGGAGGGAGAACATGAGCAAGGAAGTCAGGACCACGAGGGGTGCACCCACCCACTGAGACAATGGGGCTGATCTATTGGGAGCTCACCAAGGCCAGCTGGACTTTGACTGATAAAGCATGGGATAAAACCGGACTCTCTGAACATGGTGGACAATGAGGGCTGCTGAGAAGCCAAGGACAATGGCACTGGTTTTTGATCCTACTGCATGAACTGGCTTTGTGGGAGCCTAGCCTGTTTGGATTCTCACCTTCCTAGACCTGGATGGAGGGGGGAGGACCTTGGACTTCCCACAGGGCAGGGAACCCTGACTGCTCTTCAGACTGGAGAGGGAGGGGGAGAGAAGTGGGGAGAGGGGGAGCAAAATGGGAGGCGGGGAGGAGGCAGAAATTTTTTCAATAAAATAAAACTTAAAAAAAGAAACCGACTTCCATTAGGGTTCAAAAGATCATAAAGAGGTCACCTTTCAAAAGGTCTCCAAATGCAGTGGGGAAACATGTGCGAAGGGGCTGAGTCAAAGAAGGGACATATGTTGCGTGGGGGACAGTGAGAGGGTGGTTGGAGCGCATGGTACAGAGAGTGTGTGCTGGAAACGACATTGAGACACCATGTTCCCTTTACCATCATTTAAGCAATTACTGCCAACTGGAAACACATTGAAGCAAAGCCAAGCACACTATCCAAAGGGGGTTTGTCTGGCACATGAGTAAAATTGAATATTAGGCCTGAAAATAAGACATGGATAAGTAAGGGGCATCATATATCTCCAAACTTTTGGAATACTTTTATACAGACTGCGTTTCAGATTCATCTTTGATTTAATAAAACTAAATTAGGAACCAAGCTATGCTCAAACTAAACAAATATGTTTTGTAGTTTCAAAATTGCTGAATGGGTATGTTAGTAACATCTCCTTTGCTCCAAGGAAGCAGAAGCAGGCTCCTCCATCACCCCTGTAGGTCTAGTTCGTGAATGACCCGGTATCCCCTTTCCAGGTCAATCCCTTCTATAGCCTACCTTACAACCTACAAGATATTTTATAATCTACATCCCAAGTCCACAATTATATGTCTTTCAATGTGAATCAAGTAATATCATCATGCACTTTTACATCCCTAGTATTTATTCTGCACTCTATTCCCATGACCCCAAACTAAGCTTTCCATTTTTTCCTTTATAAACTAAATCTCAGTTTTCAATATTATTCCTGACTCTATCTTATTTCTGAACATCTAATCAGAGTCACCTTGGAGCCCGTCTCACATTGACCTCCAAAATCACATAGAATGTGACCATAGCCCTGGGCACTGTGTGTACTGGGTACTGTCCAAAGTAGCAATATCCTGGTGACTAGGGATAGGAAGAAGCACGGGGAAGATCAAGGTACATGATGACAAGGGCTCTTGTGTTTCCTACCCCAGCAGGTGGCCCTATTGGCCCAGCAGATTTGAGCAGCATACCTCTTCTGAAGCTATATTCACTGAAGAAATGCCACCAGACTAACAACGTTGAGAGTTTCTGACCGAACATTGAGTCATTGAACTATTGGCAGCTATTTCTCAGTTTGATGCACAGTTTCAAAAATTGACAATTAAAAATCTATTTAGCTTTCATTTAATTTAACTTATACCTTCTTACCATAGGCAGAACATGCATAATTTTCTTTTGAAATATATATTAATTATGTATAATACATATATAATACAAAAATAAACTTAAGTATAAATATATATGCAAACTTAAGTATATATATATATATATATATATATATATATATATGATTTCATTTAACAGTGGAGATTTGTTAATTTGTCCCTTACAAAAAATTCAAATATTGCTCAAACAGCATCCTTGAAATAACAAAATCCTTTTAAGATATGAATGCCTTACTAGGAAATGTCAACCCATAATTGCCAATTGGCCTTCTATATTTAACCTAGTGACAATTGTCAAACCATAACTCCCTTTATATAAAGGACACAGAATAAGGAAGCTTGCTCTCTCTTTGTTTTCTCTTGATGGAAAGTTCATTCCTTCATTGTCATTAGAACCTACTTTGGGATTCTGGCATATACTGAGGACCAGCTGAGACATCATCCTTGTGTGAGCATAGTTACTTTCCTCTCATGACTTGGCCAAGTTATTTATAATATAAGACTTATACTCCTTAGGATAAGATAATTATTAAAATATTTATTATATGATTTTGCTTGATATTGTTTATGCTGGTTGTAATTCTAATTTTTATACTTTATATTTGTTCTTATTGTATATTATTTTGTATTATGCTCTTATTTAAACAAAAGGGGGAGGTGCTGTAGGAATTCCTACAGCCAGTAACCTTTAAGTTACCAACCCTCTTGGGTGTGGCCTCATATACTATAAATGCCAATGTAAACAATGTAAAGCATACACTCTCTCTTTCTTCCAGTTGCTGAATTCAGTTCCTGTTTCACTGTTCATGCAGAGGTCTGTGATCTCTGAATTTACCCCTAAATGGATAACCCTTTATTATACTTAAAAAAGGTGCTTCTGGTTAGTAAATCATTATATACACAAAATAAAGACAGATTCAGATAGATACGGACCTCTAAATGGGTCACAGTGTTAAATAAATGTACATAACTTTGGAAGAGAGAAGAAAAAGAGTAAAGAGACAGTAAAAGTAATATAAAAGAGTATAGACATTCATAGATTAAAGGTGTAAAGATAATAAATATTAAACTTGTACAAAAAGTAATAGAGTAAGAAAAATAAGCCACATAAAGATGGAATATACACAGAGAGTCTGGATTATGCATATTACTGTGTTTTCTTTAATTTTTTTGACTGTGAAGGAGTTAAATACAAAGAGACATTTCATTGTATGGGCTTCTAAGCTAAACCAAAATATATACTTTAAAGGTATCTTGTTTTCAAAATTTGGGTCTAAGGTTATGTTGCTTTGGACAAGAAGTGCTCTTTTTGTATCTACAGAGGATAAGAACTTGTGGAATCATTCCAGACTAATGTGGTTTGATGGATCAAGTGCCCCTGAAAGGTCTCCATGAACACCTTCAAAAATTACTTTGTCCAACAAAAAGCAGGAAGCAGTTTGGAGAGAACTATGCACAAATTCCCTAAATTATTGCTTTTTTAAATGTTTGTTTACATTTAAAGGGGATATACTATAGAGATGGCTATTTTGCATTGATATGAATCTTGTCTTATTGATACACATTTAAGGTAAATTTTGTTATATGTATATTTATGCTCTTGATTAAGGTATTATGTTTCTGCAACTCATTTAAAAATGTAGTATATAATTAAGAATTATAGGTTAATAAATAATCATATATGATAGTCAAGCTTGTAGTAGTATTGGTTCAGTTTTTTAGATAAATAGAGATATATTTCTGTTAGGTAGGTATTCTTTACCTCTATCAGAGACCTTCAGAATATGAGACTTAAAATATTTTAAGAATGTTAAGACTTTTCATGATAATGAACCACACCTGCTCCTGGCAACACCAGTCTACTTCAAGAGGATGATGGGCATCAAAGAGGCTCCTTATGTAATTTGTTAGCCATTTGGACAAGAAACTGCTCTTGCCTGGTTGCTTGATGTTATGCTGAATGAACTGGACATGCAAGACCCACAGAAATATGATTGCTGAAGTTGCCTAAAGAAAGTGAAACAGTTCTTTTGAATTTCTGCTACATGAAAGAGTCTTCCAGACATTCTGCAGGACACAGAAGAAAGCAACTGATGACTTTACCATTACAAGGCAGAAGAGATCTTCAAATTTCCTACTTCATGGAAAAGTCTGCTAGATACTATAGACCTGGGGGCTGAAGATTGGATGCCCCAATGATATAGAAGAATTTTGGGTCACTCTCAAAGGTAGAGAGATGTCCCTGTCAATTATAAAGTTTTGGAAGTTGCTTACAATGCACTTCCTGTTTATTTAGGTAATATTGCACCCTTCTGAGGTCTTTGATGGAGTTGAAGAATAGATAGTTATAATTATCATTTCCCCTAATTATGATAAAAGATAAAGTAGATATAAATATTGTAACTGTAATTCTTGCTTGATACCTGTTTTGTTATATGTAATTTTGCTGTTAAAATTAAAACCTTCCTTTTCATTTAGACAGAAAAGGGGAGGTGATATGGGATTACCCTCTATATGCTATGATTACCATTGATTAATAAACTGCTTTGGGCCTACAGCAGGGCAAAACAGAGCTATATGGGGAAAACTAAACTGAATTCTGGGAGAAAGAAGGCAGAGTCAGTGAGTAGCCAGGTAGCCCACCAGAGACAGATGCCAAACAGAACCTTTCCAGTAAGCCACAGCCATGTTACAATACACTAATGAATAAAAATGGGTTAAAGTAAGATGTAAGAGCTAGCCAATAAAAAGCTAGTGCTAATAGGTCAAGGAGTGATTTAGTTAATACAGTTTCTGAGTGGTTATTTCAGGAGTCTGGGCTGCTGGGAACAAACAAGCGACCTCCCACAACACTTGTGGACTGAGCGACTACAGAATTCTTGGACCATCCATTGAAAGAAAATCAACACTGGACTAGGTGGATGATTCCCTGTAATCATTCTCATCTGTCTGTCTGTCCGTCTATCACCTGTAAACTCTCTCTGCTTCTCTCTGTCTCTCCCTCTCCACCTCATTCCTCTTTTACCTCCCTCCCTTTCTCTCTATACATTTATCTATATTTATGTACAGATAGAAATATATTTATATTATACATGACATATAATATAAATATATGTGCTATATATTTATATTATATATATGCACATATATTTATATTATATGTCATTTATATTATATATATATAGCACATATATTTATATTATATGTCATATATAATATAGATATATATGTGCTCATATTTATATACTCTGTAAGTTCTGTTCCTCTATAGAAACCAACTAATTGTGTGAGATCCATAGAATGCATGACCTTATGGTTTATTTCTGGGTTGTCTACCCCATTCTACTCATTTATGTATCTGCTTTTATGCTAATACCTTGCTGGCTAAATCAATTGAGCTTTGTAGTACTATCCAAAAGCAGGAACTGATGATTTCATTTCTGTTCTTCCTACTCATTGTATTTGAGCTATTCAAGGTCATTTAGATTCCATATATTTTTTAAATGTTGTTTAAGCTACTTCTTTGAAAAAATGTTACTAGATTTTTAACAGTAGCCATATTGAATCTGTAAATTTCTTAGGCTAGAATGGATATTTTGACAATATTACTCCTTTGATCCAGAAATGCAGGTGATTCTTCTATTTATTATGTTATCTTCAATTTACTTCACTAAGGTATTTTAGATTTTAATTAAGTGCTCTTTTACTTTTTTGTTTAAATTTATTACTATTTTATTCTTTTGGAAACTTCCATAAATAGAATCATTTCTTAATATTTGAGATTATAATATAATTACAAAATTTTTCCTTTCCTTTTACTCTTCCAAATCCTTCCTCTTACTCTCCTTCCAATGCATGGTCTCTTTTTTCACTAATTATTATTGTATGAATATATATGTATAAACATATACATTCCTAAATATAACTATTACCTGTTCAGTGTATGTACTGTTACTAACATGCATGCTTTCAGGGCTGACCATTTAGCACTGAACAACCAGATGATTCTCTCTTCCCTGGGGAAGACCACCTCTCCAGCTCTCAGCTTCACTCAGTTGCCTGTAGTTCCTCATGTATGGTTGAGGCTTGTGGGCATTTCCTCCCCCAGTTCGGCACATCTATTGGAGCTATCCTTGGTCAGCTCACATTTGAGCAATCATAAGTGTAAGACTTTATGGGTGTAGCTTCTGATTGAGGACACAATCTCACAGAAAACTCTTTGATCCTCCTGCTCTTACAGTCTTTCCACCACCTCTTCCACAGTGGCCCCCAAGTCTCTGTTGTGAGAGTGTTTTGTAAATATATCCATTGGGACTGGGCTTCACGACTCAGCAATTTGATTGGTTGTGGCTTTCTGTGGTGGTCTCTGTCTGTTGCAAAGAGACATTTTCTTGACCAAAGGTGAAGACTGTACTGATCTGTGTCTATAAGGACAAATGTTTGTAGATTGCCATTAGGTATTATACTGTCTCAGTAAACTAGTGGTTATGGATTCTCCTCCAGTCATCAAGACTTCACTAGCACTGAGTTTCCAGTACCAGCCATGGTTTCCCTCTTGTTGAGTGGGTCTTAAGTCAAATTAGAGAGCTGCAGGTGACTGCCACCAGATGCATTCCCCTGCTGCACCCTTAGGGTTATTGTGCATGTTGGCCTTTGATATGGTTCTTAGGGGTCATAATTCGGTAGGACTGTTGTCTACCTCCTCCTTTGAAAGTTTACATTGCTCTTCTAGTGTCATGAAAGCTAATGCTGAGGGAGGGAGCATTCAAATCAGTTCCAGCTTAGGGGTCTCTGAGCTCTGTTTTTGAAGTGCATGTATCTTCAGCAATAGGGACTTAAATTTTACATAAGGGTACCCAGGGGGCAAAAACAATAGGCAATGTCTTTTGAGAGTCTCTTGGACAACCTTAGTAAACAACCCAAAAGAAGGCTTTTCTTGCCTGGTATTGGGGTTTTTGTTAGGTGGTCTTTAGCTCTTTGAGGGAGCACCATCAGTCCAGATGAGAAAGTTTATTTAAATTACATATGGTGTGGGTGTTCCCCTTCATACATAAGTATATGTATACACACACATGCACACACACACACACACACACACACACACACACTGAATTATGTGAATTGAACTTATTTTTTAGTAAAAAAAAGTTAATAATATGATTCCTTGTTGCTTTTCCAAACATCCCTATTTTACCCACCTCCCTCTGCTTCCCCAAAAAGGAGCTCATTTTCCCAGCTCCCCGACAGCTCCCTTGTATCCTGTTACTCTCCTTTACTCTCCTCCCACAAGCTTCTGTATTTGCTTCTCTCCCCTTCCCTAAAGATCTCGCCTTCTCCCATTTCCCCAATCAGATCCCTTGGTACCTTACCATTCCAGTTTATTAGTGTCTGTATTGGAGCATTAGCTTCACTGTATAGACATAGAACTTATTTCTGTAGCCTGCAAATTAAGCAATTCCTGTATCAGTTCTAAAAGATTTTCATTGGAATCTTCATTAGCTCCCCCACAAGATTGCAGTCTCTGAATAATTGAGCCAATTTGATTTCTCCTCTTTTCTTGTTTAGATGCCTTTTATTTCCTTTTCTTACCTAATTGTCCTAATAACACCTAGCAGAAAAAAAATGTAACCATGCCTTGTTTTCAAAATTAGACAAAATATTTAAATTTTTCACTGCAGAGTCCAGTGCTAACTATGGCCTCACAACCGGGCCCTTGCCTTGTTCATCTCCATGCAGAATTTTCCATCACACAAGACACTGAAGGTTTCCAAGGATTTTTCTACATTTACTGAGAAAGCCCTATGCTTTTTGTTTCTGATCTCTTATTGTGACCCGTCACCTTACACATGAAATCATCATGTATTTCATGATGAAAGTGCCACATAGTCATACAACTGAATGTTTCTGCTAGCATTATATTGAAGATTGTTGAATCTATGTTCTTCAGGGATTTGGAACTCTCTCTCTCTCTCTCTCTCTCTCTCTCTCTCTCTCTCTCTCTCTCTCTGTGTGTGTGTGTGTGTGTGTGTGTGTGTGTGCTATTTGCTATAGAGTCATTTTCAATTTGACATCAAGGTAACACTGGTTGCATACATTCTTGATGGTATCTGTTACAAACATGAAAGTTTCTTTCTGTTAAAGTCAATTTTATATTTTTTATAATTTTATATTTCCTTTGTTGCTAGTACTTTTGGTGTGACATCCAAGAAGATGCTGCCTGGCGTTAATCAGAAGAGGGAGTCATGTTATCTCTTAATAGTTCTAACTTTTGGCCATTTAGCCCTATATCCACTTTGCATTGAGTTTTGTTTTGGGGTGAGGATAGTTTCAAGCTTGGTCCCTTTGTATGTCCACTTTTTTTCAGCATTATTCTTCGAACAATGCACTCCTTCCTCATGAAATTATCCTGGATCCCTTGCTGGACATCAGTTGCTCATAAATGGAGGCATTTGCTTCATTCCCAGCTATATTTCATTCTGATATGTTCCCGTGATGACAGTACCACCTGGTCTTCATAACTGGGTCTTTGTAATGTTTTGAAATCAGTAACCATGCTCTTCTCTTTCAAAATTGTCCAAATGCCCTTGCTTTACTATATTTCAATACTGCTCTAGGGTCATTTCTAAATTTATTCAAAATAGCAAATCAAACTTCAGGTAGGGATTACAGTGAATCTAGAGGTCAACTGAGAAATATTGAAGTTTTAATCAATTTAAGATTTATCATCTATTACCATAGAGCATTCCCATTTATTTAGGTACTTGATTTCTGTAAAAAATGCTTTATGGCATTCAAAATGCATATTTTTCATTTCTTTTGTTAAAATTTGTTGTTAAGTACATTGGAGTTTTCTGATGCTATTGTTTCTTTCAACATAATAATTTTTTATTGATTCTTTGGAAATTTAACATCATGCATTCTGATCATATCCAACCTTCCATCCTTGTGACTCCCTCCCCCGCAAAAAGAAGTCTAATTTGTGTTATCTATATACACACTGGAACATGGTCAAACTCTCAGGGGCCTGCCCTCAGTGACTTTGCTGCAGTGGGTCTAAGGACCCAGTGAAGGCACTCAGAGGTAGCCCGGACCATGGATATCACCTTGGCTTCAGGTGTCAAAGTAGACCACTTACATACGCATGGCCTTTGGTGGTAACATGGACCACAGACATCAATCAGCACAGACCCTGACTTCAGTAGGACTTGGACTCAGACATGGCCCATGGCCATAGCATAGACCCAGACACTGATGTTATGATTAATATAAAATTTTCTCATTTAGATTTTCTGATGATTCCTTTTTAATGTAATTATAATTGCTGACTTCTGAAATATTATCTTGTACCCTGAAAACTTACCGGATTCACTTATTAACTGTAGAGGGTTGGAGAGAACAGGGTTCCTCCAGGGGTTGCTCTTTGCAGGCACACATTATTTGCAAGAGTAATGGTTTTGCATCTACCCTTTAAATCTAGGCACTTTATACCATTATTTGGTTTCATTTGTTTTGCAGTTTCCCACATGGCCTGGGATAGACTCTGCAGGGCAATGCCTAGTGGAAGTGGACAGTACACATCTTGATCTGTCCTCACCCACCTTATTTTCTTATACTTTATTGTAGTGTGTATGTGTGCGTGTGAGAGGGTGTGGTGTGGAGATGCAGATGCATGAACACATCTGGGTGCATGAGCCTGAACAGAAGGTCTCTATTTTCTTGCCCTGGGAAGAAGTTTCTTCTTGAACCTGAAGCTGGCTGATTTGGTGAGGCTGGCTGGCCAAAGCACTCTTGGTATGTGTTTGTCTCCACCCCCAAATGCTGCTGTTATTAAGCACAGGTACCAATGCCATTACCAATGCTTTGCTTTATTTGGGTGCTGGATGCTGGGGATTCAAACTAGGTTCCCAGGCTTGCAAAGCAAGGATCCTTACCCAAGGAACAATATCCTCTGCCCTTAATTTACTTTTTCAAGCATGGCGGATAGTGAGTTACTTTGCATCTCTGCATAGGATTTCTAAAGGAAACCAAGAAACCTGCATTGATTAATTAATTGAAAACCACCTGTTTGCAAGTCATTTATCTTCTCACTCCACATAAACACATACCTCTTCATTACAGTTAGGTCAAAGGAAGTTCCACATGGGTTTCTTTTGGGATTCTCCCTTGAGAAGCATCAAAACACAACTTCTTCTCTCTAGAAAGTTGTTAGAATCACATCTATACCGGCAGGTGTGTGTGTGGGGGGGGAGGCCTTCTTCCATATACACTACACTTTGGAGGCTAGGGAATACATCAGAAGGCTGAAATTTTTGTAGGGGGCTAATGAAAGGATAACAAATGAAGTGGGGGAGAGAGAGAGAGAGAGAGAGAGAGAGAGAGAGAGAGAGAGAGAGAGAGAGAGAGAGACTGGAAGCTCATAGTACCCCCACTGTGAGCTGAGGATGACAGACAGGGTTTTGATATTTGCACTGCTAGGTTTTGGTCTTGCTTTGGTCTAATGAATCCTTTTTTTCTCTTCCCCTTTTAATGATAGGAATATATATTACTTTTGATTTTGTATGCTAGAAATAGGTGTTTTCATTTTGATTTTGTAGGGCTCACAACTCTTTACCTAAAGTCTCACAAGAAACTTAGAACTTGGAATTTTTTGGAAGTGAGAAGACTCTAAGGGCTCTTGGAGATGGACTGAACAGTTTGTATGATGAGAGTAACATGAGTTTGGGGGTGCTGGAAGGGCCAATCTTTGACTGTCACATTGATAGGATTAATAAACTTCAAGGTCAAACACCTTAAGTATGTCTATGGAAGTGTTTCCATAAGAAATACCTGTGCGAGGAAGACCTACCTTGATTGTATATGGCATCATCTCTTAGGCTAAGGTCCTAGACTGAATGGACATGAGGGAATAAAAGGAAGCCAGCTGAGTATGGGCAATGCCCTAAGATGTGTGAAGGCAGGCTCACATTCCTGCCTGCACCACCAGCAGCTCCTCCTGCCATGCCTCCCTGTTAGGGTGAACTGTACCCTCAAGTTTCCACTGCAAAATTGCTAAATTACACATGTATGTAGTTTATCACAGTGCCAAGACAAGAGAGTCATTAGTGAGGGGCTCCAGGGGTGAAATGTTACAGTGAGACTATGGTATGTGCTATACAAAGGCGCATGCGTGGAGGGTGTGGCCTCTAGCAGGAGGTGTAAGTGGATCATGAGGACACTAGCTTCTTCAGTGGGTTAATCTGTCGCTGAGTTCATATTAAGCTATGACTCAGAGAAAGGGTGCAAGGGCTAATAGCCAAGTATTTTCTAGTCAGCATCCTCGGGGCTAATCAGGACTTAAATTCCTTCTGCACATCTTTAAATATCAATCTCTTACAGTAAAAATTCTTCCTGGGTTCCTCAATAACCTTATGCTAGTAAACACAAATTATAAAAGATTAGGTCTACAGCCAGATGATCCTACATCTCTGGAGCCTAGCGGAGTTCAGCCTGCTTAGCATTTGGAAGGAAGAAGAAGACGTATGTAACAAATATTCAATATATGTGCTTTTATATAGTGAGTATATAAAGCAAGACTGCACATAAAAGCTGAATGATACCAACCCTGACTTCATGAAATGTGTTCATTTTTGATGTTAATATTTCTAACAGTCAGATCACTCCATACAATTGCGCAGTCTAACCAAGGAGCATCTTGCATCTAAACAATGGTATGGATGTGTTTTACTTAAAGGTGAACTACAAGAGCTAGTTCCAGGACAGGCTGTAAAAGCTACAGAGAAACCCTGTCTTGAAAAACAAAACAAACAAACAAACAAAAAGCACTCTGCTATAAACAAACAAACAAAACCCCATCATTTGCCTTACTCTTATATTAGAGCCAAATTTAATTTGTTTTTAGTATTAATGAAAAAGCTTTCTAAATTCAAGATCTCATGGGCGAAGACTTAATTCTATCCATCTGCTTACGCAATTAACCAAACAGGAATTTTCTTTTTCAGTACTTTTCTGCGGAACCCATACCTTGCTTGGTGTTATAAATAAAAGGTAACATAAGAGGCAAACTAAAACCAGAAATGCGAAGACTCCATCCTGACTTCTAGTCCCAGCCATGCCCACCTGCTGAACTGCAGCTGAATTTAACTTCCATTCACTCATAGTTCAGCCATTCTAAGGCTCAAAAATTCAATCTTCTCTACAAATAATATCTAACAAAACTCGCCCAGATGGCCCCATTCATTTCTATTATTTTATTCACTGTGTGCATTTATATTTACACTGGAAACATTGAAAGTCAGTTTTTCCCATTACTGTTTTATCAGCTACCTCAGAAGAAACTCAAGAGGTGATTTCTCCTCATGTATATGGTGAAAGCACAAATACATAAATAAACACATAAAATATGCAGTCATTTCTCTGGGATTTGTGCTTTCTCACTGAAGAACAACATTGCTGACTAACAGGAAGCAAGTGACCAATAAGGCAAGGTCAATAAGGCAAGGCCAATTAAGGAAAGACTGAGGGGGTCCCGCACCTGCCCTTGGTGTAGTTCAGATAACAGTGGAGGGAGAGGGAGTATTGTGCATTTTACACGCTTGCTTTCATGGTGGCAGTGTGCTGCTGGCAAATGAGAATGAAAACCTTTCTTAAAGAACGAGTCTACGACAATTTCCTGACCGGGGACAAACCTCCTGAGCTGTGTGAGAGTTCTCATCTGTGACTTCTCACGGGACTCCTTACCAGAGCTGTTGCAGAACGAGGGGTCAACGGGTCTTCCATTTTTATCAGAGCATGCTATCGCCCGGAAGCGCACGCCTTCTCCACATTCTTTGTCGGCTCCTTGTCCCCATAATCCTCCTCGCTGAGGATCCCTTTTGCTTTCTGGTAGAATGCAAGCTGACCAATTTCCATAGGGATGGGACCTGAACGCATCACAGGGACATGGTTCCATTTCCACCAGAGGGTACAGGGCAGCATCCTGACATTTCTCTCTCTTCTTACTTTTCCCTGGGACAAGACATGCAGTGATGTTAATTATGTATCTGATGTTCTGTTAAAAGCCAATCACATTTTTGTAGATACAACCAGTTGAACAGTAAGCATTAAATAAAGTTTCAATCTCTTTTTTTTACTTTTTTTTTTTGCCATGGAAATAGAAATAAGTTCTAGGACAATGTAGGCAGTATTCTGAGAAATCATGATATTCAAATTAATTTGAAAATAAAAATGATTTTTGTCTTAAATATAGGACATTATGCTTGTTATGCCAATTCAATAATTATAAAATTCTTTTAATTTATTTTTTAATTTTTTCTCCCATCCCAATATTAACCCAGTCAAACTTTGCTTAGACAAGATGGGGTTTGTACAGTTGTTATCACTGTCACTTTGCATAATTAATAATACACTTTGGTTATCCTTGTCTTGGCCTGGGATTCCCCTCTGTATGCTGTGAATATCATTGGTTAATAAAGAAACTGTCTTGAGCCTATGATAGGGCATAACTTAGGCAAGGTGGGAGAAACTAAACTGAATGCTGGGAGAAAGGAGGCAGAGTCAGAGACAAGCCATGTAGCCCTCCTGGCGACAGATACTGGAACTTTAGCCAGTAAGCCACAGCCATGTGGCCATATACAGATTAATAGAAATAGGTTAAATGAATATGTAAGAGCTAATAAGAAGCTAGAGTTAATGGGCCAAGCAGTGATTTAATTAATACATTTCTGTGTGATTTTGGTGCTAAGTGGCTGAGAACGAAACAAGTGGCCTCCTTACTACATTGCCTTCTTTAAACTAATGATTTCCAGAGAATCCAATAAAAGCTAAGTGGCAAGCCCTTTCCTTTTTCTGCAAAAAAACTAAAAATTAATTTCTCCAAAAAGCAAAATTGTATTCTCCACATCACAAGCCCACCCCCCCCAAAAATAAAAGATGACGGTTATTTCAGATGGTATAGACAAAGTGAAATTCATCTTGTTTCCTGAAATCAGACAACTTATAGATGCTAAAATAAACAATAGATTTAAGTAAATAATCAGAATACGTATCTCAATTTGAGAAAATCCAGTGAGGTCCATTTAAGAAATCCTTTGAAGCTGAGAATGCTGGCAACTTCACCTTACCTACTAACTTTGGCAGAGCTTTTAGCTGCATTCCCAGCTTTGAGTAATGACAATGTAGAAACATGTTCAGACCTCTGACTGCTTGATAACAGTGTTTCCTGCTTCCAGCCTGGCCTAACACTTGATAGAACTCCCCTGTTGACATGTTTCCTCTATAGCACTAAAGCTTTCCCAGATGTAATCATTCCACCACTTCTTCTCTCACTAGTGAGTCAATAGTTAGACTCATGGCTGGTTGTACAAGCCATAGGAAGCTTTGCTGGTCTATTTGTGGTCTTTATGGCTCTCTTGCAAATACTTGATATAAGCTGATATGTGAGAAGTTTTTTCCTTATCACATATTTTACCTCATACACAATTCTACAAATGTTTCCTGGTGGGTGATTGACTTTTTAACATGTTATTTAATGTTTACAAATAATTTGCTAGGATTCCTGTAGAATCTGAATCACTCCTGGTGCGAAGCATCCCTTGACTTGGGATTGCTCTACCGTGATGTTAACCATCTATTGGCCTTTCAGGGTGCTGTACTCACTCGTGTCTGTCATTGGGGCACTTAGAACCACTTTGAGAAGGACAGACAACACTGACCTAAGAACTTTCTGACTATGACATTGATCACCACACAGTCCTATTTCCTCCCATCAGCCCTGGCTAGAGCACTACTCCTCACATGAAACGCTATTGAGCTTCATCTCCATCTCTGCAACTTCCTCTTTGTTTTCAGCACATTTAGTCTTGGATTCCAAGTCTATCCTGTACCTTGACATCACTTTTACCAAAATGGTAAAACAAACATGCATTGGGAAGCAATTTCTTATCTTTCAAATTTGATTGTCAGTACTCTCTCAGTGTGCTGATTATAACCTTATCTTCGAGATTTTCTTCCTAAATCCCATAATAATATTCCCTTTTGTCCATTATTTGGGATCCACCATCCCTCCAGCTACATGTTATTTATACTGCTTTACTTGCTTAGTGGAATTTCTCCCTTTGTCCTCCACTTTGCTGATGAGCTTCCTTGTTGGTACCCTCCTAGGTTCTCATCTCTTGATTCATTTAATAGAGCTTAAATTGTTAATTATAATTCTTACACTCCTAATTATGAATTTTATCAAATATTTCTTGCTGGAGTCTCTGAGCCACGGGTTAGAAACCTCTACTTAAAACATCCGTTGAATTCACTGTGGTATAACCAACCTCACCCTCTGTAACAGTCTCCCCTGTGTTTGCCAACAATGCCAGGGGAAGATTACAATCTTATATTCAAATTACTTTGGTATAATTCCTGCATAGGACTAATGCCAACATTTATATTAATGTTTATAGAACCCTTATATCATCTTCTCTTTCTTTCCAACAGATATCCCTCAATTTGCTCACACCTCTAAATCTCCAATTTAATTCCCCCTCTACAGTGAAGGAAAACAGAAGGAGAAGGGGATGACAAAAAGGAAAAAAGGAAGACCAGGAAGAAGATACTCATCTACAAAGAAAACACAAGTTACCACAGAACAAACATCCTGTACAAATGGATGCTGTCTCTGATTGTGACTTTCCTCTTAATTATTCGGCCTCCCTGTTTGAAGGAGGATTGAAGTGAGCTAATGCAGAAAGGATTCTCCCAATAAGGAACACATTAGCACTGGGGCTTCATTTTGATTACATTCTAATGAAAATCAGCACTGACCTTTAGACTAAGACAAAGCTAGACTAAACAAATCAATCCCCAGCAGAAACCCGAAGACACTTCCCCTTCAGCCACAGTGTAAGTGATATGGTAATGTGTATATTCCCACACCTGGATAATGAATGGAATATATCCATCATTGAATAAACAATTGTTTTACTTACCTCTCAGTCTAGAATCTATAAAGATTAGTTTAGAAACAAATAAGGAACATCCAGATGGTAAATTAAAAACCCGTGGTAAAAGCTGCAACAAAAAGGTGATATTCTAGATGGCCAACATTCAAAGGAGTGCTGTGTATTAGGACCTACATGTTGTGTGTCTGTGTCACATGGTCTAAGTCATAAGTTTTCTATTGCCATTCACATTAGAACATCTATTAAAATTTCTGCCAAGTATCATGGGAAAATTCAAAACACAAGAATTAATTATTCATATTTTTGAAAAATGCACTGGGGAGAAGTTGATGTCGCTAACAGTATAAAAAAGAAGCAGACTTCTTGTCAAAGACAACAAGTGACTGTGTCTTGCGGACACTTGCTACTGTAATGTCAATAGCAGCCCCTGCTGTGGGGCACAGCAATTCTTTCTGTACGGTCCACAGCACTGTATATTATGATTGAGATTAATGTATCCAATGAAATAATTGAACTGTTGTTCTCTTAGCCTCATTAAAGCATTTGGTTTTTCACACAAAAAAAGAATTAACACTGCTGTGGGACAATGGTCTGTACCCTGTCATTTGTATTTTAATAAAGCCCTGATTGGCCAGTAGCAAGACAGGAAGTTTGGTGGGGTGACAAAGTAGGAAGTACAAGTGGGGCAACGAGAACAGAGAATTCTGAGGAGAGGAAAGAGTCAGTCTGCAGTCAAGACAAAGGAAGCCAGATGCAGAGGAAGCAAGATGAGAATGCCTCTCTGGTGAAAGGTACCAAGCAATGTGGCTAACACAGGCAAGAATTATGGGCTAATGTAAGTTATAAGAGTTAATAAGAAGCCTGAGCTACTAGGCCAAACAGTTTATGATTAATGTAGAACTCTGTGTGTTTCTTTGGGACTGAATGGCTGTAGGACTGAGCAGGACAGAAACCTCCTGTCAACATAACATCATAATAATAAGCCTTGAGAATGGGGAAAATAAATCAGTCCATTAATGTGTCTTTGGCTTTTTGTTTATCAGTATTCTTCTAAATGGTTCTTTGTTTTTTCATGACTAATGTATTTTATGAAACTGATCAATTGTGTTGTCATCTAGACAGAAGCAGTGCAAAAATCAATTAGCTAGCTAAAATAGTAGCAGCTCATAAAACACAGTAAATCCTGAGTAGCCTTTTGGTAAAAGTAATCACTAACTTTGAATTATAGAATAATTAATACAGTCTTCAATGTGTACGTTTATAGAAAATACATCTTAAAATGCCAATTCATTCAACTTTTAACAATTTGCAACATAAATGGTGCTAGCTGCAAAACAGTTGCTCTTCTTTTACAGGTGTTAAATATCATTATCAAACCTCCAAGACAAGGGATAACCCTGGCTACAATCTCTCTCACCAAAGGAAGTTTTCTGTAACCTCGGAGATGTGAAGTGTTGCTAGGATAATGGTTTCTGACACACCGTGTGTGTGCAGGATAGCAAACTAGCTGTAGAATAGTCTCTAAATTCAGATTTGGTCTGTCATGTTTAATCTAGCCTCTTGGATTGCTTTTCCTATGAGATTGTTGTTGTTCTTTTTTGGTTCTCAAGACAGGGTTTCTCTGTAGCTTAGGAGCCTGTCCTGGAACTAGCTCTATATACCAGGCTGGCCTTGAACTCACAAAGATCTGCCTGTCTCTGCCTCCCAAGTGTTTTCATCTGAACCATGGAAGCAGTGTTACATATCATTACATACATTTTATATAAAGCTGTAAGGGCAATGTTCCTGATTTGCAAATTCTCTTGTGATTATATATTTTACCTTCACTTGAATGTAGATTTCTGAGTACAGGTGTACGCAGAAATTCTGCAATAGCTCTAGTCTATCAAGTGAACCATTTTTACAGGTTAAATTATTAATGTTATCAAGAAAAAAGTGCTCTTGAACAGTGGGTCTTGAAACCAAGAGACTTTAAACTGCCCACAATAACCAATGATAATCTGTGCCCAGTCCTTCACTGTTGATGCCAATTATATTATCTCAGTGATTATTCTGGTATTTTTCTTTTGGTTCTAATTTCACTGAATTTTGTTTCTTATAAACACAAATACATATACACTTAAGAGAAATCACATGGCACTACCTATATAAACAGTAAATTTTGCAACAGTTATTTGATGTTGCCAGCAAAAAAATGCTCTAGTGTGCCAACTAAACTAGGATCTGCTTCATTTTCTATTAACCTTTGCAGAGATACACAGTATCTTATTACATTCTGGCAGAATGCAATAAGACACAAAAGAATCAGCATGTGTAATTTGACTTTTACCTTATACCATTAAAGTCTGAAAGGGTCAAATTGCTTATCAGGCAAAAGGCAATAATGTCAGTTATTTCTGCAAAAAAGAAAAAGCAGCGGCTGTTTTTAAGTTTGCCAAACTTTTGCTAAGATAACATCCTGGGAACTTTGCCATGGGATATGCAAATTCATTTTTGCATAAAATTCACCCTGTGAGCATAAAGATTATATATGCAGAAAACTTTATTGATACCTAATGTCATTTCATCTCCCAAATATTAGCCAGGTATCTATTAGATATCAGGCATTTGCTGTAAGTCTTAAGGATATGCATTGGGAGTGCAGAGGAAGGAGATATTGGACCACATTTCTTTCTGTTGGAACCTATATTCTCCATAAGGTATTCAGAGCAGCGTGTCTTGGCTGAAGCTACAACGGCAGGCCCACCCTACCTGTGAGCTGCCGTCTCCTGATCTGGGTTGCTTCACAGTTTTTGGAGCAGGGTGTAAACTTTGACCAAGGGGTGAAGGTGCAGTCTTCACGGCAGGGAATGGTGCATTCTTGCACCAGGGGAGGCATGCCGTTCATCTGCTTGAGGCATTCTGTCATTTCTGCAGACTGGTTATCATCAGAGATGCACGAGACGGCTAGGAAAGAGCACACATTCTTTTGTTATCAATTGGATCAAATCAGTGAGGTGCTTTTACTTTGACAAAATAGTAGAAGTCCCTAGGGTTTGAAAATACGTGATTTCATATGGTGTTCAACACAGCTCACCTCACTGCTCCCTGGAAATTAAATTTTTATTGTTGCCATTGGAGGTATTTGAGGATTTAATTGGTTTCATTATTAATCCAAACCTTGCATTGACAGAAACCAAAATAACTTCCAGTAATTTATTATACTTCCTCCTTAGGAGCATTCAATCCCTAGGCATGGAATAGAAGTAGGAAAGTGCATTGGTAAAGCAGACAAGATGAGGGCAAAAAAGGACAAGCCCATTGTTAGAGAGTCATGTGGACGTTTGCTAGGCTGGGTTGCTTTTGCTTAGATGGTGAGATGACTATTATGGTATGGAAACAGATGTATTTACATCACAGTCAGTATTTAAAGAGAAATTTCTGCTAACTCTAAATAAGCTTTTCTCCTTTACTAATACTTAATCATCAGTTAACTTTTAAATTCTATTCCTCTAGAATAGTCATGATCTAACCAGATGATGATTCCCACGACAAGCATCTTATCAGTTTCCAGTAACTTCTCAAAATTCTCCCATAACCTTTTTCTTTAGGAATGTGTCTAGTCATATCATTACTAACAACTATGAGGCAAAGTATTTGTGAAATTTCCTTGGAATTTTATTTGATGCTTTGGACTAAAGTTTAAAATCTTTGGTTAAGAATACTTGACACTTTGATTCTCTTGCCTAATTATGAACTCTGAAAGATGTACAGGATGGATGCCTACTCTCTTCATATAAACATATCCTATATCCCAGTACTATTGGAAAGGTAGATTGGAAGAATTTTTTGTAGGTGCTGATGTGAGGGTTGTATGTTGTAAGTTGTAAAACAGCTTCCCAGACCTGTCTCTTCATTACCTGCTATTAACACATACACACCATCCCAGGTTATTACAACCTGAAATGTCTCCAAGCAGGCTGCTTTTGAAAATATGGTTTCCATGGTTCTGTGCTAGTATGCATCCTACTGTCAACATTTCTAACAACATACCTGGGAACACCTTTTTCTATAAGTCCTCCATATGATTCTGACGCACCTTTCACCACTACCCATATTCAGCTATTGGACATGGTCTCTGTTTAGTTGATTTGATAATTTTTAACCTTTATATGATGATGATTTCATATCTTTTGCATACCTAGAGGTATTGCTTAGAGTAGTGGTTCTCAGCCTTCCTAATGCTGTGACCCTTTAATACAGTTCTTCATTCTGTCATGATCCCCAACCGTAAAATTATTTTCATTGCTAATTTTTAGCTGTAATTTTCTCTGTTAGAAATCGTAATGTAAATATGTGCTATGCAGGATATCTGATTGTGACCCCTGTGGCAGATTGAGAACTGCTAGCCAAGGTGACAATTTTATTATTTAGGAACATTCATGTGGTTTCTTATAAGGACTGAATTTGTCTACATCTCCATCTATAGTGTACAAAAATTCCTTTTGCTCTGATCCCAAATTCCAGCCCTAGAAACCTTTGTTACCTTTTGATTTTATAAGTTATATTTCTTAGCAATCTTTATTAATATACTTATTGCTATGTATTTGTTGTACAGAGTCCTAGGCTTCATAAGAACATGTTCATATAAGTATATGATTATCCTGACAATGACCTGTATATTGGAAAATTTGGTTATTTATGAGAAAATAATTTTTGTGCATATATACCACACCATCTTTTTCTTTTAATTTTTGTTTTTTAAAAAATTTCAGACATGAGTATCATATTATATCATTTTCACCTTTCTCTTATATTCCTTTCCAAATCATCCCTGGTCTCATCCCTTTCCTTCTCAAACACACGATCTTTTCTTCTTCTTTAATATTGTTATATAATGTGCATGCACGTGTACACACGCACATACACACACACACACACACACACACACACACCACACAACCTACTGAATTCATTAAGTGTTTCTCATAGGTATGTGTGTTAGCTGACCACTTGGGATTGTATAACTTATCAGTGATCTCATCTCTGAAAAAAAAGGAATTTCCATCTTCTCAGAAGTAATTAATTGTATGTAGCTTTTGATCTAAGGTAGGGGATTTTGAAAATTCCCCCTTTCAATGAATATGTCAGCTAGTTAACTGGTCAACAGGTCAACCAGTATTGATTAGGTTTGTTTAGGCAGCCATATTGATAGATTTCAAGGGTGTAGCTTTCCTGTCATGGCCAGAAGACATTATCTAACAGCAGCTGTCCTGGTACTCTGATTCTTGAAATCTTTCTGCCCTTCCTTCATGTTTTCATAAGTCATAATTTGTAGGGATTGCATTTCTGGGGTATGTGGTATCTTGAAGGAGAATGGCCCACATAGGCTCATATATTTTCTTTCTTTTTTTAAAAAATTTATTTATTTATTAAGGATTTCTGCCTCCTCCCCGCCACCGCTTCCCATTTCCCTCCCCCTCC
>NC_022013.1:2062304-2071022 GCF_000317375.1 Microtus ochrogaster | reverse complement strand
ATACATATTAGAGTACTACTCAGCAGTAAAAAACAAGGACTTCTTGAATTTTGCATACAAATGGATGGAAATAGAAAACACTATCCTGAGTGAGACAAGCAGACCTAAAAAGAGGACCATGGGATGTACTCACTCATATTTGGTTTCTAGCCATAAATAGAGGACATTGAGACTATAATTCGCAATCCTAGAGAAGCTAAATAAGAAGGTGAATCCAAAGACAAACATGTAGGCATCCTCCTGAATATTAACCTTCATCATGCGATGAAAGGAGACAGAGACAGAGACCCACATTGGAGCACCAGACTAAAATCTCAAGGTCCAAATCAGGACCAGAAGGAGAGAGAGCTAGCAAGGAACTCAGGACCGCGAGGGGTGCACCCACACAATGAGACAAGGGGGATGTTCTATTGAGAACCCACTAAGGCCAGCTGGCCTGGGTCTGAAAAAGCATGGGATAAAACTGGACTTGCTGAACATAGTGGACAATGAGGACTACTGAGAACTCAAAAACAATGGCAATGGGTTTTTGATCCTACTGCACGTACTGGCTTTGTGGGAGCCTAGGTAGTTTGGATGCTCAGCTTACTAGACCTGGATGGAAGTGGGTGGTCCTTGGACTTCCCACAGGGCAGGGAACCCTGATTGCTCTTAGAGCTGATGAGGGAGGGGGACTTGATCGGGGGAGGAGGAGGGAAATGGGAGGCAGTGGCGGGGAGGAAGAAGAAATCTTTAATAAATAAATTAATTAATTAAAAAACATACATAAATCAATAAATGTAATCCACCAGAAGAGCAGACTAAAAGTCAAAAACCACATGATCATCTCATTAGATGGAGACAAAGCTTTGACAAAAGCATCTCTTCATGATAGGAGATGGAGATAGGTCTTGAAGAGTCTAGGGATACAAGAGCCGCACCTTAATTTAGTAAAGGCAATTTACAACAAACCCATTTACAGCATTATGCAAAGAGAAGGAAACTCAAAGCATCTCCACTAAAAGGATGCCCATCTCCCCATACTATTCACTATAGCACTTGTAGACTTAGTTAAAGAAGGAAAACTGAAGTAGATAGGGGGGTTCAAACAGGAAAGGAAGAAGCTAAAATATCCATATTTGTAGATGATATGATTTTTATACATGAAAGAAAGTTCTCTACCTGATAAATACCTTCAGCAAAGTGGTAGGGTACAAAAAACCACACAAAGTATCAGTGGCCTTCCTATATGCAAATGACAAACAGACTCTTAAAATAAACTAAGGAAACAACCTTTTTTATGATAGCCTAAAATATCTTGATGTAACTCTAAACCACCAAGCCAAAGACTTGTACAATAAAATCGTTAAGACAGTAAAAAAGAAATTGCAAAGGACACCAGAAGGAAAGGTTTCCCCTGTCTTTGGGTCAGTAGTATCAATATTGTGAAAATGGCCATCCAACAAAAATGAACCTACAGATTCAATGCAATTTCCACCAAAATTCCTACACAATTATTCACAGAATTGAAAAAGTAATCCTCAACAAGAGCTGCTGTAAATGTCATCATCCCAGATTTCAAATTACATTACAGAGCTATAGTCATAAAACCAGCAGGGCATTGTCATAAAACCAGACAGACTGACAAGTGCAATAAGATTTAAATGTAATTCAACACCATCATGGACTCATTGTTTTTGACAGAGATGCCAAAATTACACACTGGAGAAAAGACAGCATCTTCAACAAATGGTGCTGGTCAAACTGGACAGATGTGTCTTCCGGTTTTCCTATGACAACTGTTCTGACTGGCGTGAGATGGAATCTTACTTTTCTGATAAGTAATGATGTTGAGATTTTTTTCCTATGTTTATTTGCAGTTGTCCTTTATCTTTTATGAACTATCAGTTTATTTCTTTTGCCTATGTATTCTATTTTGAGAGCTTTGTCTGCATGTTTGTATGTGTGCCTTATGACTGGCTCTCACAGAGCTCACAAGAGTGCATCAGATCCTTGGAAATGGAGTTATAGATAGTTGTGAACAACCATGTATGTTCTAGGAACTGAATCTGGGTCTTCAGCAAGAACAACAAGTGCTGTTAACCACTGAGTTATCTCCCTGACACCCTTAATCGGGTAGTGTGTTTCCTAGTGTTTAGTTTTTAAATTCTGTGTAAGTAAAACTTAAGAGTAGAGTTCTGCACTCTACTCGCTATGCGCTACAGGAACTAGGCTGAAAATTTTAAAACATACAAACAATGAGACAGACAGACAGAGAGATGGAGCCACGGGGCCATCCTTGAGACAATAATGCCAAGAATTGGCACTATTGTGCTCAGGGGAAGCTTATATAGGGCTCTGGCCATGCCCCAGCTCTGGGGATCTTTCAGCTGCAGACTCATCAGAACCCACGCCTCTGCCATCAGGGTCTCATGCTCAGAGCTGCTTAAAGCAGAAAAAACAAGATGGTTACAAGAAATTCAGGGTCTGGTGGTCCACAGTCCCCAACATTTGTATAATCTAGGTGTAATTGTCTGCCAGACGTGCAGGTAATTTCTCTCATCCAGTAGGCTTGGACTCATTCCCTCCTTTTCTGTGCAGGAGCTTTACAACATCACATGACTCAAACCATCAGGTGTGGACAATACATTACAAATTATCAGAGTCACTCTCAAGAAGCTGGGGCCTCGTCCTGTATCTTGAGATGATTTCTTGAGTTTTCCCTCCTGACAATTTCAGAATTTTAGATCTGACATTAAGGCCTTCGATCCAGTGAGAGTTTCGTGGGTTTTCACAATTTCAGCTGTTGGTAGCAAGCCATCCAGGTCTGTCCCCCCTGAGGTGGAAGACTTTTAGAGGCCCCAAAACCCTAGGCCTTAGCTCTTACCCTCACTCCGCTGGTGTCCCGCCAGCTCCACTTTTATGAGAGCTTTTTGACTACTGTTTGTGGGAGCTTTCTAACTACTGTCAGCACACAAGCAAACGGACCCTGCCATGGTTACTGCTGCCAACAAGATTGGTCGGAGCTACCTGGTGTTTTTTTTCAGTTCCAGCCTTTTGCTCCCCTCCGTGGCTTGTGGCATGGTGACTTGTGGCATGGTGGCTCAGCGACAGGACAGATCATGCCTCTAGGTCTCTCTTATTATTAAGCTTAAAATCTCTAAAGCTCAAAAATTGAGTTTTTTTTTCATATAATATGTGACTGCTGCCATTTTGACTGAGGTCATGTGACATCACCACCATCTTAGCTGAAGTCAAGTGACTTCACTGCCATCTTTACTAAGTGGCTTTTCTATACAACATGTGGCTGTTGCCATTTTGACTGAGGTCATGTGACCTCACCACCATCTTAACTGAGGTCAAGTGACTTCACCACCATCTTAACTGAGTGACTTTTCCATACAACATGTGGCTGCTGCCATTTTGACTGGGGTCAGGTGACTTCACGACCATCTTGGCTGAGAGCCAGGTCAAGTGACCAAGTCCCGCCATCTTTACTGACGTATTACCTATCTGGTTCCCCAGTGTTAACTTTATTACATGGGTGAACTTACCGCCATCTTAACTGAGAGCCAGGTCAGGTGACCAAGTTCTCCCATCTTTACTGAAGCACGCCCTGTCTTCCCCACCCCACCAGTTTACTTATGTTTTTTTCACTAAATTCCTCTTGTTGACTCTGTTGCATGTGTTTTGTGCAGTGGCATGCCTTTGGTAGGGCCCACCAAGAGCATCCACTTTGCCCAATTCCTGTTCACTCTCTGTGTGTGATCATACATGTATCTTAAATACACCTATGATAAATGTTATAATTGTTCATAACATCTCATTTCCTACTACAAAAACAATAAGTCTCATGTTTAAGTCTCTTACAAAAATACTTTATATTTAGTCCAACCCTCATTTAAGATATATTAAGCTGTTCTCTACTATTGTCAGTTCTGCCATTAACCTTCTATTGCTAGCAGTTTTTTCTTCTTTCTGTCTTTTTATTAGTGTAAATCTTACCTGTTAAGAGCCAGTACAGTCAAACTCAGACTCAGCTCCCCAGGCAGATTCTCTACTATAGTTATATCTGATAAACAGCCCTCAACTGCTCAGAGATCTAGAGAATATGGCATTTAAATATTTAATTATTAAAATTTTTTTCAAAACAAAAAGAGAAAGGTTGGCTCCTAGCAGCAGCACTCTCTCTATTCCCTCCAAAGAAGACAGAGGACAAACAGGCACACAACAATGTCCATCTGCAGTTCACTTCAACTGCCAAGCACTGACCACTGGGAAAAACTGCCTTTTATCTAAACTAAAGATCTCCTGACATGGACAGAATTACTGGAATCAACAGCCTAGCTTCTCAGGTCAAAGTAGGCTTGTCTTCCTACAGATTTCTCAGCCCACAGGATCTTCTGAAGCCTGGTAGGCCCTGCGCTAAACAGCAAAAGGCAAATGCGACCTTCAGCAACCATGGAGGACCCTGAGGAGTAGTTCTAGATGTTGTCTAATCAATAACTCAAGTAAAATTTTATCCTTCTCACAGATCTCTGATATAGGTTGATAGCTAAAAGGTTTTGTCAGTTTAAAAGAACAATCTCACCAAACAAATTTCAGATCAAATATCTCTCTTGTGATGCCTTTCATAGTCTTAAAAATACTTTTCATTGTACAAAAATATACAGTCATTATACAATGTATGTGTCTAAAACTTCTGTTTTCACAAACCCAAAGAATTCTTGTGAGTTCCAGGGAGCCAAATTGAAGGATGCACCTTAAACAGGTCATATACACCCCTCTCAATTCCCTGGTCCTAAAATGTTTTTTTCTTAATTTAACTTTGTTCTTTGTTCTGCCAATACCTTAACCAGGTGTAAGAGACATCAGATATTTCCATGCCACAAACACCAGAAAGGAACAAAGAGACCAGCTATGCAAGGATGTGGCCAGCACCCAGCCTTCTCAGGTTCCCCCCAAAGACAATCCCCACAAATAAGCAGGAAGAAGTCTTAAGAATCTGTTGCCCCAATTCCTTTAACCTATGGTGCCTAATTTCCAGCCTTTATATTATATAAAAGAGATGGGAATGTGGGGATGTAATGATTTTTTTATCTCTTTATAAGACAAGCCATGCCCACTCCCATCCCCATCTGCTGAGGCAACCTGATCTTCTGCTTCCAGCCTGAGTTCTCTCTCTTTTCCATCTTCCTCTTGGAGTGGCAGCTTCCCTTCTGCCTCTCTCCCCACTTCTCCCTTTCCCCCGCTTCTGACTCTCTTTTTTCTCTCTCTTCTCTCTCTCCCCTCTTCTCCCCATTTTTCTTCCTCTCAATAACCCACCTAATAAATGTTCAACTTTACTCTGCATGGCATGCCTATTCATGTCTCTGTCCTTTGCTCGCCTGCCACATGTCTCCCTGCTTGGGACCAGCCACCACTCAGAGACTGGCAACAATCTCTGCCTGGGACTGGCTGCTCCCAGGACCCACTGCCTGCCACCACATGGCCCACTACCACAGCTTGGGGACCTACAGTATTTCTGCTGCCTACTGCCGCCAGGGATCCTGCAGCATTTTTAATTTTTCCATTATACCTTCTCCCATTCTGATTTTGATGGAAATGCTTTCAGCTCCCCATTTGCCATGATGACAGCTTTAGAGTTCGCGTATACAGTCTTACCATGTTGACACATGTTCCTTCTATTTTGCATCTCTTCAGGGCACTTGTGAAGGGATGCTGAATTTTTTCAGAAGCCTTTATCTTGCATATTCTGATGTGATCATATGATTTCTGTCCTTAAATCTGCTTAAATGCTGGAAAATAGTCATTGATTTGAATGTGTTAAACCAATCCTGCACACTTGGGAAGAAATCGACTTGGTCATATGACATTTGACTGTGTTCTGGAATTCAATTTGCCAGTATTTCATTTAGACCCTTTGCATCTATCATCATCATGGGAAATGTTCTAAAATTTCATTTTTGTTATGCTCTCTGATTTTGGAAGTGGGGCAATACTGGCTTTATGAAAATAGCTTAGTAACTACTTTCTTTTTCTAATTGTGGAGTAGTTTGAGGTGCACAGCTGTTAGTCTTTCTTTGAAAATCTGGTGGGAATTACAATGAGTCCATCTGGGCTTGTACTTTTAAAAAAATATTAGGGAGACTTTTTTTTCTGAGTATTGTTTCAATCTTCTTGCTAGTGAGAGATTTGTTTGTTATTTATATCATCCTGGTTTAAATTGTTACGTGCTCTCTGTCTAGAATTTTATGTATTATTTTTTAATCTTGTGGTTGATTTGAATATATTTTAAAGTATATTTTGCCATACTGTAAAAAAAATCATAGTTGGGGCACTTTTATTACAACTTATTAAGAGATGCCATGTGACAAGGTGCAATGATCCCTAAATACAGAATCAATGCAAGTGAGAACACTATAAATATTTGTTATGTTGGAAGAGTATAAATGCAGGCCCCTTTCAAATTCCTATTCTTATTGTATTTTAAATTTCTTTCTTTACTTGTGGCACAAGAGACAGCAAGTGTACGTGAGTACTGCAAATCCCTCTTAGAACTGGTGCAAGCCAAAGCCATTTAATGCTTTAAGGCTAAGAAACTAGCCCATATGACGATGGAAACACAATACTTCCCATTTGGACATCTGCTCTGTCGCAGGTGGAGCTATTCATTCATTTCAATTATTTTTTTTGTTTTGTTTTTATCCATATCCTGGTAAAAAAAAAAATCCATTGCACACCAAGCCAACATCACCTGCATCTTCTTTGTTAGGAATATCACAGTCATTAATTGCAAATATAGCAAAATACTTTATCTAATGTAGGGCACAGACAAATGTTATTTGAATTGCACATTTAGATAACCAATTTTGAGTCAATTTAGAGAACTGTGTCCTGCCAAGTTAATTTTTTCCAAGATGACAATACACTGAATAACAAGACAAGAAATTTAAATAATTATAAAGAGCACCAGCATCTGAAACATAATCCCTGATGTATATCAATGAGAATTTTGTCAACAAGAAAATACTTTATTCCCTTTCTATAATTTCCTGTGAATAAGTTTAGAATTGGGAAACTATGACACATAAAAACTTTTACTGATACTTTGATATTTTATAAACCACCTAAGTTGGAACTCACTGAATTTTTAATGTCAATCCTAAGCTACTATGAAATAGTGAAGAAAAGAATAAGGAAGTAAAAGAACTCATGCATGGTGGAAGAGGTCACAGATGCCAGAAGGGAACTAATGCTGAACTGTAAGTTGTCTTTACACTCACAGCTAAGTACAGCTTCACCCCTCATCCCCACAGTGTTCTTTTTACAATAGAGTGAATTTACTGCAGAGAACGTTAAGTGACCAAAATGCGGAGAATAAGATGTGGGTTGCCCATCCCTAAAGGGGACATCTATAACATAATCCCTACACCTAAGACTGAAATGATTCTAAGAGGCAGAGGACCAGGAGGACCACTGCCAAATAGTGTCTTATGGACTTAACGTGAATGTACAACCCCAACCTCCTAAGAAAATTGTTACCTACACAACACCACACCCATCAATATCCAGCATAGATAGACAAAGGCACATAGTGTCCCATCCCTAGCTACAGAGATGCTGAGTGTCAGTTTCTTCGAGGACAAGCCCCCTGATAAGATCATGCTAAAGAAGTTATTCTCACACCATAATATGCAGTGGCAACACTAAATGGACCCATCAGGATGTGCACACACATACATGCAAGCACATGCAGACAGACACACATGCACACACACACACACACACACACATGGGTATATGATGTGTATATCCATATATAATCATCAAAAAGAAGAGGACATAAATTTAAATGGATGCTGTTAGGGGACAGAGGAGTTGGAAAGGGGAGAAGTAGGTGGGTAAGATGAAAACACATTATATTCATGCATGTAATTTTCAAGAAAGGAGGAAGAAGGTAGAAAAAATAATCTATAGCATCTGATTGATATTCTCGGTGTTGTCAAATGGCAAAGGAACAGATAGCAACTACAAACACAGAGGAGTTAGGTCTGTTACTTCACTTTTCTTGCTTTAGTCTCATCACCTTTAAAATATGTCTAAGACCTTCTATGAAAATAGAGTGGTGAAAACTTTAAATGTCTTACATATACTACAGGCTCAATACATTCTATCAATGAGTAGTAAACCTTAAATGTCTTTTTAAAATATAAGCAAGAAAATGTGCAGGCAGCATACACACACATACACACACACACACACACACACACACACACACACACACATTTCCCCATACCCTGTTTGTTACCTGTGTTCTCACTATCTAAAGGGTAAAGCAGGTGAATACCTTGTTTCAATTGCCATGATTCACATGCTACAGTTATCGACAGTCATCATGAATCAAACAATAGACCATATATGGCATGGCCTCATGCATGATATTAATGGGGCTGTGCTCAGCAGATTAGAGGAATGACACTCCTAAATAAGACAGTTTGGTAGTGTAGTCCAGTACAGACAATCCAAGGTCTCTGGATGTCACAGAATGTGTACAGTTGAAGCATGTAGCTTGATAACATCCACATCTCCTGATGTCCATAGTTCTGTAAAGAAAATCCAATCTGAGCCGGGCAGTGGTGGCACACGCCTTTAATCCCAGCACTCGGGAGGCAGAGGCAGGCGGATCTCTGTGAGTTCGAGGCCAGCCTGGTCTACAACAGCTAGTTCCAGGACAGG
>NC_022013.1:2060655-2062204 GCF_000317375.1 Microtus ochrogaster | reverse complement strand
AAACAACAACAACAACAAAAAAAAAAGAAAATCCAATCTGAGTAGCAACTGGAAAACCGCAGGCCATGCATTCGTCAGGTTTCACCAGGAATTATGATTTTCACAGTTTTTCAATTGTTTTTTAATGTCAAATGTGAAAAAATCACTGGAAATAAAAACATAAACAACCAACAATTTCCTTTATGGGAATGTTTTAATATAAATAACTTTATTGATAAGAGTTTATTGACTGTTCATTGGATTGTCCTGCAGGATAGGAAAGTGCTGACAAAAAGTACTGAGTAAACAGGTTACAGCCCTTGCATATACTAACAGGAAACAAGCCTGGGCAAATGCAGAGAGAAGACACTAGAAAGAATGGAGAGACACAGAAGCCAGAGCACTGGCTAATCCCACACTCTTACCACTGTAAAACACACTGGCAAAAGATATTCTTAAACTACATTCCTTGCAGACAAGCTATGATATGGCTGTCATTGCCACTAAAGTGGTGTAGCCTCCTTAAGTCAGACAGCTTCTTCTGAAGAGCAAATCAGAAGCAAGAGTCTACTTATGAAACCACAGACTTGGGTGTCAAACAGAACTAAGGGTGACCAGGTACTCTTTACAATGGCCTCATCCAGTTTCTGTACTGCTCTTCAGACTCAACTTATTCAAGAAAATGGGAGGGTGATAGTAAATGATGAACATCTACTGACACAAAGCCAAGCACAAATTACGTTAATTAGATGAGCCCCGGATTTGAACATCATACTATCACCCAAATAACTATTTCAACAGAATTAAGAGGCAGAGGCAAGTATACTCTCTCCAGATCTTGGCTAAGAAGGGTCTACCTAACCCCACGGACCCACTTGAGCCCTAAATGTGATTGGAACCTTTGACTAAAATGCAGAGCTCAATAGCCTTGTCTAAAGGCAGCGGGACCTCTGAAGGTTACTCTGAGTTAAGTGTTAATGTCTGTAAAGTGTTAAGTTCTATTTAGTGTCTATAGGAATGAGACTTGTACATTATATCAAAAGATCACAATCCCAAGGAAAGATAGAAACTCAAATCCAAAGCCTGATGGGAATTATTTCTGGAAATGCTTCGATTCAAGATCTTCGGGAAGACTGAAGAAGGGAGTGAAGTGAAGAAGAGAACGTGGAAACTGTCCACAGAAGTGCTGGTCCTCAGACGCATACATGGTCGTCATGTCCACTATAAGAGCTACCAGGCTATTCTCTGGGAACACTAAATTAAAGAGGATTTAAATTTTAGTAAGGCTTTAACTCCTGTGGTGAAGATTTACAATTGTGATAACAATCTGGGCTTTATTACTGATGGAAAGAGACATGAACTTAAGATGCAAAGATCAGAAATAGACCTGTTGAATGCCACTTTCTCCCTGTGCAGGGTGGTTGAGATACTGTACGTTGTTTATAAGCCTTGATCACACATACCTAACTACAGTTTCTGCTCTATAGGATGGCTGAACTTAATCCACCCAGTTGCTCATATACTGAGCTGAACACACACACACACACACACACACACACACACACACACA
>NC_022013.1:2044955-2060555 GCF_000317375.1 Microtus ochrogaster | reverse complement strand
GAGAGAGAGAGAGAGAGAGAGAGAGAGAGAGAGATCAGAATGCAAACAAAGGCACCAGGAGTATCCAGATATGTACGCATACGCATATGCATATAGATAGTTACATGTAATCTGTTCTGCTAGGCCATAGAAATGAGAGCTACGGGCAAGAAGATGGATAAAGGGACAACATTGTCCTTTCCCTAATTGTGATAACCCAGGGAAAACTTTGGCTGAAGGCACAAACATGTTGAATGCTATAATATAATACATATTCATCTAATGGGGCAAACAAGAAAAATAAGACATGGCTGAGGATTTATCTCTGAGATGTCAGCTTAGTTGAATCCTAAGACCTGGATTTTTCAGATCACGACAAATTGCTTACAGGCCACAATCCAGGGGAAAATATCTCTTCCGGGGCTTTCAAAGCTTCTCGAGCACTTACTAAACTAGTAGGAAATGATTTCCACTGGGGTAAGGAGACAGGCTCTCTTCTGTCTTTCCGGCCATGCATTTCCAACTGGACTGAATCTCTAAAGGAAGTATTAATTCAATCCCTCATTACATTTCATTTATTATACTTGTAAGATTGCTTGCTTCACTAGAGATGGTCACACTCCTATGTAAGAGTATTGCAAACAGATTCAGAAGGATCTTATTACTAGGCATTGCTTTAAATTCAACTTTCTTAAGCCCTGGACATATTGTTCTGAGTGGCTGCAGGAACTGTGGGGTTTCTTTGATAGAAATAAAGAAGAAACTAAATAAATTATTAAAATTAAATAAATAAAAATCAGGTGTCTAAGACTGGCTGTGGCAGAGTACCTGAAAATTCTCCCCAACCTAGCTATTTACATCTGCCTATTCGATTGTCTATTTGAGTAGGTAATGCATGAGGAGGCTAGAGGGGACATTAGTGGTATTGATTACTAGAAGAGCTTGTAGGACATAAAATATTTGTGAGTTCGGGAACAGAAACAAGAAAGACCTGCTGTGAATTTTCCGAGTGTTTGGAAGTCTTTACAATGGAGGATGGCCTGGTAACTGAAATCAGCAGATTTTTTTTCTCTATTACTAAATGGCTGGTCTTTCTTCCCCCTTTCACCTCTAAACTCTGCTATCCAGGCTGTGATAAGTTTCTCCTGTTTTCAATTCTGCTGTGATGAGGACAAGGGTTAGCGGCCTTATGACAAGAAATGATAATGTTCTGCCAGGAGACAAAATAAAAATGGAGCCTGGTCCTTCAGATATGTCCAGGCTCATCACCCTCACCAAGGACATCCAAATTCCTTTTGTAAAGTTGCTTCTGACCAGAGTCCAACCCTAATCACCGATAGAAAAGGCTAGAATGAATTTCTTTCAAGAGGTCATGGTTTCCAGGACTGAATCTATGAGCATTGCTGCCCTGAGAAAGAGGGAGGCCACGGATGAGGTCCAGAACTCATTGCACACACATCCAGGAGCTGAGCAAGTGGGTAGCGATAGTTCAGCCGCAAAAGTCCATGACGCATTTTCCGTTTATGTGGTCCAATTGCAGAGACATAATCAACATGAAAAGGAAAATCCACAACACCCAGGCAGTCCAAGAGCAGAGCAGCAGAGCCTCGGGCATTAAGTAGTCAGAAGGGTCCAGAAAGGCACTATGTATGAATGGTAAAAAAGATGTGTGCAGAGGGCTAGAAGACATGGTGCCTGCATAGAGAAGGATGTCAGATGAGCTGGCTATCTATTATTTCAGTAGACCAGCACCAACAATGCTGACACTACACATTCAGCGCTCTGTATGAGGTGGCAATGCCAAGTTGTCCTTATCCTGAGGAAAGAATTTAATACTTAAAACCTGTTTGTAATCACAAAGAGCTAAAAGCTGTAACTTAAATTTGGAAAATATATAAGAAATCAATTCTATCCTCCTACATTAACAAATATTTGACCATAATGACTGGGCAACTAAAGTCCCTGGTCCTTTAGTGAAAGGGGAGTCGCTGTGATTTTGTTGTTATTTTGTTCAGAATGTGCTAAGTGATGGTGACTGATGTTATAAATGTCCCATAAAGTGAGACGGTAAAGAGAAATTTATTCTAGTAGAGTTCTCACAATTAAAGCTCTGAAATTCACCTACAACCAAAATGGCAGTGGGACGGGTTCATCCTAGCAGGCTCTCCTAGAGAGTTCATGGACTTGTCTTGATCAATTCCCAGAGGCTACCTCCATCCCTAGCTCACAGTCCCTTCCTCTGACTTCAATTTAAAAAAAAAAAAAAATCTTTGCTTCTCTTTCCATCTGCCTCTGAGGCTCCATTAAAATGTCACTGTAGCTAGTCTTTCTCTGTCCCTCCAGCTCCAAAATAATGACATGGAGACTTCTTATTAATTATGAAAGCTTGGCCTATAGTTTCGGCTTGTTTATATCTAGTTCTTATAACTTCAATTAACCCATTTATATTAATCTATTTTTCTGCCACGTGACTCATGGCTGTTACCTCTCCTGCAAATTCTGATTGCTGTGCATCTCCTGGTGTCTCCTGGCATCTCCTGACCTCTCCTGTCTTCTCCTGGCATCTCCACATTTTTTCTTCGCAGAGTCCTCTCTGTCCCTGGAAGTTCCCCCTATACTTTCTGCCAAGCTATTCTAGTAGAGTTCTCACAATTAAAGCTCTGAAATTTTATGACCAATCAGCATTTTATTACACCAATCACAGCAATAAATTTTCATACAGCCTACAAATATCCCACAACATGTCACCTCCTACAAGACTTTCCTAAGAACTACTGTGATAAAGGCCATCTGGAGAAATCCACAGGATCTCAGATTAGCAGCTTTAATACAGCCAGGTCTACGAAATATCTTTTGCCATTGTGGTTACCATGTTCTCAGGATTATGATTTAAATAGCATGAAGATCAATATCCAGCCTCCACACTAGGTATCACCTTGTCCAGAAGAGTGAGAAGAAAGTCAACATCACTTATGCCCAATAGCTGAATAATGAACAGTCTTGGTGCCCAGGTTTAAAGCGGCTTTCCATATTTCCTGCTCTTACAATACTTATTTTTCTATAGTAACTCAGTTTCCTTTCTTCTACCTAGCCTACCCCGAGAGCTGTTTCCTCATATGCAGCTGGGATCTCCTTCAGGGAGACAAACTGACTTACTTCTTACTATAGATGAAACATAATTACGTGTGTACATCTGCACCAAACAAAAGCACATCTCAATGACAAATGCAATTATTTGAATTATGGAAAAACGCAAATCCACTTTCCCTCATCCAAAACTCACGGCTCAATTATAGGCGTTTAAATGAGAGGAAAACTCTTTAGAAGAGCATTGGTACTGAGAGCATCGTGAGAGTAGCAGGGGAAAACTGAAAGCCCTGTGTACTTGGCAATCAGGCTGTCTTTCCTAGGAAATAGTGCTTGTTTAACTTTTCACTGGAGACTTACTCTCAACGACCCACCTCCAATAATGACATCAACCCTGGACCACCCTCTCTCATGCTCAAGGTCTGTCCTCTGACCAGGGTAAGGAGACACATTAAAATGACCATAAATATCTTTTGGTTTAAAGACCTTCCTTGCTCGTCTCTACCTGAATACTAAGGCTACAAGGAAGGCTAAAGATTCTTCTCAATCATCATAATACTGTAACCCTTTAATACAGTTCCTCGTGTTGTGGTGACACCCAACCATAAAATTATTTTCATTGCTACTTAATAACTATAATTTTACTACTGTTACGAATCATAATATAAATACCTGCTATATGACCCCAAATGAGTCATGACTCACGGGTTGAGAACTGTTGTTCAAGAGTCCAGAAACTAAACCTTTCCTCAGATAGCCAACACCATTTCTACGGCACAGATGACACCCTGGCCTTCTATACTGGCTGGTTTCGTGTGCCCATTTGGCCCAGGCTAGAGTCAACAGAGAAAAAGGATCCTCAGTTGAGGAAATCCCTCCGTGATGTTCAACTCTGGGAGAGCTTAGTCCCTGGGGGATAGTGCCATCCCTGGGCTGGTTGTCATAGATTCTATAAGAAAGCAGGTTGAGCAAGTCAAGGGGAAGCAAACCAGTAAGCAGCACCCCTCCACAGCCTCTGCATCAGATCCTTCTTCCAGGATCCTTCCCTGGTGGAGTTTCTGTCCCGATTTCCTTCAGTGATGAACAGGAATGTGTAAGTGTAAGCCAAATGAACACTTTCCTCCCAACCTTGAGCTCTGGTCATGGTATATTTTCACTGACTGAGCTTTCCATTCACAACAATGCCCAGCCTTTGGATAGAAACCAATTGAGCGGGGGGAACTGACCCTTCTCTAATGTAGTCCATTCACAAGACGCCCAACAATTCCTTCCCTGTGACAACCATTAGCAGCGGAACAGACATTTTTACTTGCTACTTCTCCAAATCGATCAATATGGGAGTTAAAGCCAATCCTGGAATACGCTGTATGCTTTTGTTTCCCCCTTGTAGTTAACCGCTCTCTGTGCAGAGCACGGTGGGGAACATCATATCTAGAGGCTTCGTTCTGCAAAACCAGTGTTTGAGGACCACATAGGCTTGTGATTACATGCTGACTGACATATATGCAACTTTGGAGTGGGAGCAGCATGAGTTGTGGAAATTGAATTAAACAATAAACCTGTAATTGCTTGTTAGGGTGTTTTAATTGACTCCTAAGTACCATATGTGGAGTTGTGTGGCTGCAGGAGCCCAATTATAAGCTTCCTTATGGAAAGATACAACTCATTTTGTATGTTGGAAATATATTCCCCAATTATTTTTGCCCTCTCAGAAAAAGAAGAATTTTCAAATAAATAAAGAATGCCCATTGAGCTCCTAATACACAGTTAGTCCCTGGGTAACCGAGAAGCATTTTATTTAGGTTCTAATACAAGATCAGAAAATTGGCAGTTTTTTTTTTAAAGAAATGCCCTTTTGCTTTCTTCCCAGGCATTTGTTGAGCCCTGGAGCCCTCTGTGTTCCCTGGGAACTAAAGAAATGTGCACAGCCAGGCCTCTTGGCTTCAAGCTATTTGAATCCCTCACTACAAACTACGGATGAAAGTAAACAAGAGAAAGAGTAAAATAAAATGACAAACAATTCATACAATGATTTAAAGAAGCACGAATGTACGTATGATTCACAGAGGAGAAAGGAAGAGGAAGTGAACCTCTAGATGTTGATAGATGTGGGCAATTCCAGAGAGGGCTGCTGGAATTTGGTCAAGTCATCCAGTCACCAGGACCAGCTCTGGGCTTTGGGGATGGGGGGAATGCAGAGTTCGGAGATGAGCTAAGGAAACTTCCTGGTCAACACAGAAAGCTTCCAGATGAGGAGAGAGCTAGCATGGGCATGAATAACTGGAGAATTCCCAAGTCCAGGGAGAGAAGAAACAAATTAGAATAAACTGTAACGTGAGGGGCTAAAGAGTTGGTTCAGTGGTTAAGAGCTTTTGTTGTTCTTCCAGAGAACCTGAGTTCAGTTCTTAGCAGCAACTTGGGGGGCCCACAACCACCTGTAACTCCAGCTTCTGGGTATCCGATGCCATCTCTTAGCCACTTCAGACACTATATGCACATGTCCCACAGATATTCATATGGGCAAAACATTCGTAAATAAAATAAAAAGAAAATGTAAAGAAAAACTCGAGATCACAAAATGTGTTTTAAACAGTTGCTTGAAGATGGTGTTTGTAAGACGTGACTTTGAACCACACAAATCTCCATCAACCACAAAGAAACCATGAGAATAATCATGTACGTTCAAATTGAAGTTAGCTAGCAAGATTGCAAGACAAGTGCCTTTTTGGCGTATACATGGTATACCTGTGTGTATGCATGTTCACGTGCATGAGTGCAAATGTGTGTAGAAGCCAAATGTCAGATAGCTTCCTCCATGATTCTGCACTTTATATGTTGAGGCAGGGTCTCTTCCTGAACCCAGAGTTGGCTTGTTCTGGGACTCCTCCAGTCTTTGCCCCCACGGTGCTGTGTTTACTGACAGCCACAAGGCCCATCTGGCTTTTAATGTGGGCTCACGGGATTTGAACTCAAGTCCACACACTTACACACTGAGGGCTATATCCACGGAATTGTTTTGCCAGTCCCCAAGATAAATATCTTAAACTTCTGTTAGACTAGATCAGATGAATATTTATGCTGAATAGAAGTAGAGAATGGGCCTTGAGTTGCCTAGCCACGCCTCCCACTTAGTAGAGAATGGACCCTGAGTTGCCTAGCCACGCCTCCCACTTAGGCTGCCTCTGTGAATCCTTCCAGTAAAGGAATATGAAAGCCCAAGTTTGCAAAGCTCAGTAGAAATGCAAGTACATGCGGTAAAAGGTTTGCCAGCAATCACTCTAAATTAAGACATGTCAGTGACTAGGACGGGAGGGAGGGGAGAGCATTGCAGCCAATCTTGTTCATTTTTATTTTTGAACAGGTCGCTGATGCTCCCCTCTGCTTTACGGCACCTCGGAGAAACTCCGTTTATCTCAATTGACTTTCTCCCATTAACAGTACTTCAGTGGGAAATGACTGGTAATGAATTTGGTGTTTCGGTGAGGGGGAAAGATAAATGAAATTATCACAAAATTAAATATTAGTAGTGGTGGCACAGCTCTGTGGATATCCTAAATCTCTATTAAATAATATACCTTAAAAGTGAATTTCATATCAACAAGGAAGCTGTTAAAGATTCTGAATCTTAAATAAATAAATGTCACTTCAAAAAAATACTACAAATACCGTTCCACAAAATTATATCATTTTATGTTGGTTAGACTTCTAGGGATCCTGGGAATTACATGAATTTAGAAGGTAATAAAGATGTTATATGCCCAAATGTTATACTCAAAACAGTTTATATAAAATTTATAAATGACTGGGCTGGAGAGATTGCTCAGTACGTAAGAACAAGTTCTGCTCTTGCAGAGGTTCTCAGCACCCACCTTGAGTGACCCATGATTTCCTGTATCTCAAGCTCCATAAGATCCTACATCCTCTTCTGGACTACTTGGGTACTTACATTGACAAGTGCACACACCCACACAGAGATGCTCATGTACATACATAATTTAAAAACTTTAAAAACAATGTATCATAAATAATTTATATTTTATTATTATGTTAAAGTTTGTTCTTTTTTTATTTGGTAGAATTTTACAGTTCCTTTTTGTTCTTTTTTGCTGTTTTGTTTGTGTTTGGTTTAGAATATGAATTGCTTGAAACAGAATCTATATTAGCCTAGTCTTTTCTCAAATTAACATTCATTTTGAGTCTGCCTTCTAATGCTGAGAAAACACATGTACCAATATCCCTAGAATGATGTAGTTTGTTTATAGAAGTATGCCTTGCAAATTTTCAGTTTTAAACTCTTCTTTCCGTTTAGTTATTAAAAAAAAAAATACATCTATCAGATTCTGGTTTGTTATTAGTGAAGCCGGAACTCTGGCAGAATGCAGTCAGTTGACTATCCTGTGTAAATAGAATTTTCTGTCCTAAAAAATTTCCCTGGTCCTCATAATCTCAATAGAGTTCCTCATTTCTAGAGATAGGGAAATAAGCAAATAAACAAATAATTATGAGTCAACTGCATCTGAACATATTCATAGTTCCCAAGCACAGAGTATTTATTTACTGTTTAAATTTCTTACCATGCTATAAAAATCTAACTTCTCTCGTAAAAGTGAGTTATTCTTTCTTAGCTCCTTTATAAATCACAGCCTCATCAGAGAAGTAAACTAAGATGCGGTGCTTCCTAGTGTTTCCAAGTCATTTTCCTCATAACGATTACAAAGACATCATTTTCTGTCAGAAATGCATCTCACATCTACGTTCTATACCTTATTGTGGATGAAATCTTCAGCTGAAATCATATGAACATTTTTGACATTCCTTTTATCTATATGAAGAAACTCAGCCACTCTCCGTTTTACAGACTGTTGCCTCTTACTGTGTGGAGCACTAGAAGCCTCATGCTCCTCAAAACCCCATTTTTATGTACACGTACGAGGAGAAAAATGCATATTTGACAGGTATGAGAGAATAAATATGCTAATTCACACGCTGCGTGTGGAAGGTGATTTATCCCACTTTGGAAGGGATGTGGCACTATTTACTTAAGTTTTCACCTGTATCTCTGCAAACAGCTGTTGTGCAAGTAATTTCCAAGTCAGTAGAAAATAAAAACAAAGGGGCAGGGACTGGATGGGTTTTAATAGCTGCTTTGGGGTTGACAGGCGATATGCTTTGTCGTCTGCTATAGTTCATAAAAATGTCCCGGGGAAGAGTGGTGCCACAGCATTGCGGCAAATAATGACAGATTATTTAAGATGTACTCCGAAGGTGAAAGGTAAGACTCTTAAAACGCTCGTCTGTAACTGAAATTCTAACTGTGTGTGCCATAATGGAAGCTCTGTGCAGAACACATGCTACATCATTTATCAGAAAGCTAAACATTGGCTCATATAATTACTCTAGTAGCAGCGACTAGGTACCAAATGAGATGTGAGACATGAATTGAGGAATAATTTGGCCTTCTATATTGAAAAACAAAAGCAAAGACCCGCAGTATTAATTGCCAAATTGCTACAGAAGACAATAAACTACAATAATATCCACCTAGATTTTCAGCATACCTCAGAGGGTGCCGCATCTCTGGGGGTTCTGTCTACTCAGAAAGTCTCCTAGGGAATCTCACTTTCCTGTTTTGTTATTTTTGTTTTTCACTGAGATGTACTAGCTATATGTATTCTGAGGTATGCTTGATACAACTTTAATACAGGTCTACAGTGTGTAAGATCAGGTCAGAATAATTGGCTCGGAGATGGCTGAAGACATTTGTATTCCTTTGGATTGAAAACAAAACCATCTTTAGCTATTTTGAAACAGTAAATTAATTGCTGCCAACCACAGTTGCCCACTGTATATTAGCAAGCTATCCTGCGATTGGGTACCAATATGCCTTTTTCTACAGACATTCCTCTTGTGTCTCGCTGCGCCTACTCATGCTTTACATCCGATCATTATCCACATCATTAAAATAGATTGTCTATTAGCACAAAGCCAATGGCAAGTCAAGAAGGTATTTGTTTTCATTTTGTTTGCTTTTCACCTGCATAGACCCTGCCAAGATGCTGCTGGAAATGGGTTTATTTATCTTCATACCCTCTTTGGTCCCTCTGGAATCTGTGCCTTTGCTGCAATCTTTATGAAAAACAAATTCATTGCACTTCAATTTTGTTCTAGAATCTCAAACTTAATAAAATTCTATGACACAAGTCTGAGTAATGGTAGATTCGGAGGACAACACTGTAGTTCTTATATAGGGAGTGTCTGCACTGGTAATTTAGCTTAGTGCCTCACACAGTGGTTTCACTGAAGAACAGCACACTTTCTGTAATATGTAGATGTACTACCAAGAAAAAGCAAGAAACAATGGGATAATGAATCTATTTTAATGCAAAGGTAATCCTGCTGGTGACAGGCTTTCCATCCAGGATAATGGTGTTTAACCTTGGACTTATTTTTCATTGTAAACAAGCAATGTTCTGCTTATGTGTAATTGAATTTGCTTAAAGCAATAGGCATTTCAAAATAAAAAATAAATGATCTCTGATTTCTTCTGCGCAACTCCTACCTGCTAAAGCAAGGTAACAATAAAACATGTTTTCAAATATTTTGCCAACTGTAAGAACTGACCCATTTTTACTAATGAGCACTGACTGTAGCTAATCCTAACGCAAGTATATATAATTCATACACCTTGCTACTTTGAGGTTGTACCTTCCTCCTTCATGATTTAAAATGCCAAGGTTTGCTAACTTGTAACCATATCTTCTAAATCCATGGATGTACACTTGACTGAAGCTTGCCTTACGTCATAGTTTCATCCCATGAACAGGACAGTCACCTTGCAGTAATCTTAGCCTGGGATCTATCTGTAACAGCATTGTGATCCATTGTACTAGGCCCAGGAAGACAGGGATTCAGTTATACCTGTGGTTCTCAACCTTTCTAATGCTGTAACCCTTTAATACAGTTTCTCATGTTGTGGTGACCACCAACCATAAGATTATTTTGTTGCTACTTCATCACTGTCATTTTGCTACTGTTCTGAATCATAATGAAAATGTCTGATATGCAGGATATCTGATATGCGACAAACAGATTGAGAACCATTGGCTTATATGCCAAACGAAGAGGCTGGATCAGAGTACATGGGTTCCCTTCCAGCTCTGACGCTGCAGGAAACAGCATAGTTACAAACTGGTACAGAAAACCGTGTGGAGGGTTGTAGTCCATGGTACTCCTGAGCACTTCCCAGATGAGTGCAATCAGATTATATGAAAAAAAAAATGTGCACAACTATTTTATCTTGGTTTAAATTGGTGATATGTTGCTAAGAACATGGAGCATAGTAACATACTTCAGAAACATATTCTAAGGTCTTGGTTTAGAAAATAAATTCTTAGATTAGAAGGACATTTTACATGGCAAATTTAAGTTAGTTGGCCTGCCAGGTAGTTAGCTGAGCCAAACCTTGAGTATATTTGTACTTCCTTGTAATATCATTAAATGTGCACGAGCTCTTAACACATCAAGGAGAGAGAACAGAATAAAAACATTGTTTTGGAAACCATATAACAGTGAGTAAGGAAAATAATTGAAGAGATGAAAGAAAATTACAAATTAAGACCCAAACATCCAAAGTCTAATAGTGACCTGAACTACTTCACTGACTCTGGAAGCAGTATGGAATACAGCAGGGGCTGGGATGAGAAGAAATACCCAGAATGCTTCCTGGCAATTAGTTTCTACCCCACCTCCTCCCAACCCCTACACCACATTAACCCTACTGCGAGTAATATGGACATTAGCATATTGATCTTTCTTGACTATAGTAGGACTGAGGTCAGGCTCTGTGGACTAGAGGTGTTTGCAAAGACATACTTGAGGGAATTTGACCTAGGTTACATGAATTCTGACACCCTTCAGGAACCCTGATTCTGAAGAATCCTGACACTGAGGGTCTCCTCTTCAGGCACTAGTCTCATTCTTTGGATAGAACAAACAGTACAAGAGAAAAACTTGACCGTGTTGAGCTAGACAGACTGCCAGACTCTTAAGCTAGACAAGCAGGGAAACTCATTAAATTTAACATTTTCATTCTTTTCTAAAGTGAAGAAAAAAAAACCCCGAGTTACTAGATGTAAGAACAGATTAAAACAGACTAGAACAAATAAAACATTATATAAGGGAAAAAAGAAGAAAACAAAAAACACTGAACATGAAAACACAAACAAAATAAGTAAAAATGTAATAAATTAAAAAAATTATACAAGTTGAGCAGATGATTATCATGTAAAAGTACTTTCTGTGTAAGCCAGAGAACCTGAATTTAAATCTTCATCAAGCATGTACACTACGGCTGTGACTGTGTGCATGTATAACTCTAACACTGTGGGAGCAGAGGCAGAAGGGTTACCAGTGTTTGCCGACTGCTAGTCTGACTCCAGGTTCAATGAGGACCCTGTTTCCAGAGAATAAATCAGGAAGTGATAGAGAAGGACACCTGACACCCTTATCCAGTCACATGTACCGCCCCTCACACACATGCACATTGATCATGCACATACACAATAAATCAATTTGAGAAATTTCAAGAATATGAATTTCTGTTGCTGTTGCTGCTGCTGCCGATGGTGATGGTGGTGGTGGTGGTGGTGGTGGTGGTGGTGGTGTGTGTGTGTGTGTGTGTGCACGCGTGTATGTGCCTGTGCCATGATAAATCAGCTGGTGGCAAGCACTTTTAATCTTTGAGCCATCTCACTAAACCAAGAGCATGTATTTCTGAATCAAGTTTCATAGCTGTACAAACATATCCCATGAAGGCAGATCTTAGTATCTTACATAAAAATGTTTTGAGGATATCATAGTGGATGAATTGTTGAAATCTAGAAGGAAAGTAAGTATTTATAAAGTTAAAAAAATATGGCCAACTCAGAATTTCCACCTCATTGAGCTGTCATTCAAATATGAAGAGAAGAGTTACACAGAGATCCCCCTCATGGAAAGTTTACTTCCATGTTAAAAAGAATGACCAAAGGACAAAGTTCATTAGCAGAAGAGAGAGAGAGGGAGGCAGGGGGGGGGAGTAAAAAGAACAGAGCGAGCAGAAGATGTAGAAGGGAGAAGTTAAGGTAGCAAAAACAAATAGCAGACTACAAATTCAGACTGGAAGCTCAGGCAGTCCATGGCATTTGCCCAAAACTAAGAAACTGATGGATCTGATCATCTTCAGAAAGCATATATTCAACCAAAGGTGTGTGTGTGTGTGCACATTCTTTAAGTGGTGGAAAGATAAAAATAAGAACAAAGTTTAAAAACATGGAGAAAATTTTCCATAATTTAAAAAAATATGGAAATGTTATCATTTGCTTATATACATGGTAATATCTCCAACGTTTTATATCATCACACTCATTAAACACCGAGTTACTGACGAGTGGAAATGATGTTAGACTCCTGGGGATGATGAAAAATGTACACGGAGAGTGAGTACAAGGACTGACAAGAGCCTTAAACCCTGATTATTCATAATGCAGAGGCGCTAGACAAAGCTGCAGTCTGAAAGCGGAAGGTTTTGTTTTTAAAACAAGCATTTTGTAAACAGTATCAAAAAATATAATAATGATGGTTACAGTTTGTGTTGGCAATGTCCTCTCTGAAAGGCCTCGTGCTGGAAGTCTGCTGTCCAGTTGGTGCACATGGAGGAAGTGGGTCTGGGAGGCATTCTTTACAGGCTGCATTGTCCCTTGTTCTTCTTGGTGTGCTCTGTATCCTGGTTGCTGTCATGTAAACAGCCTTTCTCCACCATGCCCTTCTGAGATACTCTGGCTCACACTGCCTCACCACAGACTTTATAGTAAGGGCGTCAATAAGCATGACAGCCCCGAAACTATGAGCCAAAATCTGTCTTCCTCTTTGTAAGAACTTTCTCTCAGGTATTTTGTTATAGTAACTAAGAGTTATGTAATTGAAGGCAGTTGACATAGATGAGGCCAAATGTGTAAATGATAAAACAACTTATTTTTTTTAAAATTCTTTTTGTAGAATTTGAGTCTTCAAGTTGTGGTCCTTTTACATTTGATAAAATAATGTGTAAAGCTAAAAAGAATGAAGGACTAAATGAAACAGTAATTTCTTTAAGCTATTCTCATGCAAGCTTATAAATTGTCATTTTAAATACAAAATACGCCACATATTTCTTTATAGACAAAGACCTTCCTGATTGTTCCCTCTGTTGAAGACATTCTAACTGAGTCTCAGTTCATGTTTCATCTTTCCAAATATTTTGCCTTTTTATTTCTGATCTTTTTCAACCAAAATGACATAAGAAGAGATGTATTATTCTCTTTCAGTTTTATATCCATTACAGGTCAATTTATTCATTCAGTTTATTATGTCTGACTACATGCCAAGTGCTTTATTAAGCATTTTAAAGCAAAAATGTAAAGAACAAAATCCAGTCCTTAGCTTTTGACTGTCTCAATGGGTAGCTAAGAAGAAAAGTAGTCAGATAGTAATGTTGTTTATTTTTGATACTTCAAAAATTAGCATAGGTCACTAAGAAAGAGCTTTTGATAACAGAGGTCTAAATGATGCAGATGGATTGCTGATGTGGGATTCCCCTCTGTATGCTGTGAATATCATTGGTTATTAAAGAAACTGGTTTAGCCTGATAGGATAGATAGGCAGGGAAAACTAAACTGAATGCTGGGAGAAAGGAGGCAGAGTCAAGAGAAGCAATGTAGCCCCACTGGAGACAGACACTAGAACTTTAGCCACAGACATGTGGTGATACACAGATTACTGGAGATGGGTAAAATTAATATGTAAGACTTAGCCAATAAGAAGCTAGAACTAATGGGCCAAGCAGTGTTTTAAATAATGTAGTTTCTGTGTGATAGTTACAGGTCTGAGCTGCTGGGCAGCCAGGAAATAAACAATTAGCCCTCTTACAACAAATTGGTGCTTCAATGTGGTCAACTAAGTCCACCTAAAACCTGAGAAAGCTTAAAAAGGTAACCTAGCCACAAAATATAGTGTTAAGCATGGTTTGATAGCATCATTTTCTTGGATGGGCTCTGTATACTAGAAGCAAGCAGAGGCATGGCTCCGTTAAGAGAAGTTTTCCTGATTCAGCAGTAGCAGGAAAAAAGCCATGCTATTTTGAAACAGCAACTTCATGGGCCATTGCTGCTAGCACAAACTCTGACTCTGTTAGGGCACCAAGCATTCAAATGGAGTTTGTAAGCACCGTGTTACAAACTGCTTAATGGCTCAACATAGACCTGCTGCATACTTGGAACTGGGGCAGTGTGCATGGCTCCAAGTCACTGTATGGCCCTCCTCCACCAGTTGGACTGAGTGGGGCAAGCAGAAAGTGCCATATTTCCCCTAGCAATGCTGCAGCTTAGGTTCTTAAGAAGCACTTAGCATTTTAAGATTCCATCTCCATCAGAAAAGGTTTACAGATTTGTAATAAGGACAGATTTAGACAAAAAAGACCTCTAATTGGGTCACAGTGTTGGAGAAATGTACATATGCTTGGGAGAAAAAGAAAAAGAGTATAGGGAGTTATAAAAGGAACTATATAGTTTATAAAAAACAGTGGCTTTAAAGAGATAGAGTATAGACAGGAATAGATTAAAGTAATAAAGATAATAAAATAAATATTAAAAGAATCAAAAACATAATAAACCATGTAAAGGTGAAATATGCACAGAGAATCTGGATCATGTATACTAGTGTGTTTTCTTTGAATTTTTTGACTTCGGAGAGACATTTGATACTGGAGACTGCTAAGCCAAATCAACATATATACTTTAAAGGTATCTTGATTTCAAAATTTGGATCTAAGGATATGTTATTTTGGAAAGAGATTCTTCCTTTGTTTCCACAGAAGATGAGAACATGTGGACTTCTTCCAGCCTAATGTAGTTTGATGGACCCTAAAAGGTCACCTTGAATAACCCTAAAAAATTACTTTGCCCAATAAACAGTGGGAAACAGTTTGGAGAGAAGTATGCCCATATTCCCAAATAGTGTTTATAAATGTTTGTTTACATTTAAAAGTAGATATGCTATAGAAAATTGTATTGGTATGGATCTTGGTTTGTTGATACAAATTTAAGATCAATTTTGTTATACTGTGTATATGCATTTCTGATATGGATTAAGGTATTGTGTTGGTGCAGCTCATTTAAAAATGTAACATATAATTAAGAAATATTGGTTAATAGATAGTCATTTGTATTAGTAAAACTTATAGTTGTGATAGTGATGTTTTATAGATATACAGAGATATATTTTAGATAAATAGGGATTCTTTAAATCCTTCAAAGACCTTCAATATGGCATTTAAAATGTTTTAAGACATTAAGGGCATCATTGAATAAATGGGACCTCCTGAGACTGAGAAGCTTCTGTAAAGCAAAGGACACTGCCACTAAGAAAAACAGGCAACCCACTGACTGGGAAATCTTCACCAACACCACAACTGACAAAGGTCTGATCTCCAAAATATATAAAGAACTCAAGAAACTAGAC
>NC_022013.1:2032181-2043905 GCF_000317375.1 Microtus ochrogaster | reverse complement strand
TACTAGACCTGGATGGAGGTGGGTGGTCCTTGGACTTCCCACAGGGCAGGGAACCCTGATTGCTCTTTGGGCTGACGAGGGAGGGGGACTTGACTGGGGAGGGGGAGGGAAATGGGAGGCAGTGGAGGGGAGGAGGCAGAAATCTTTAATAAATAAATACATAAATAGAACTTAGGACCTTTTATGACAATGAGACACATCTATTCCTGGCAGCACCAATTGCACCAATTACTTCAAGAGGAATATAGACATCAAAGAGGCTCCTTATGGAGTTTACTAGCCATTTGGGCAAGAAACTGTTCTTGTCTAGACTGCTTGATGTTATGCTGTGCAAACTGGACATTCAGGACCCATAGAGAGATGACTGCTTAACTTGCTTAAAGGAGAGATGATCCTTCAGGGTTCCTGCTTCATTAAAGCAACTGTCAGACATTCTGCAGGACAAAGAAGAAAGTGACTGAAGAACTGTCAATATAGGTGGGACTACTGCTGGATACTATGGGCCTGTATGATGAAGATGGATGCCCCAGTGGTAAAGAAGAACTTTGGGTGACTATCTAGGCAGTAAGATGTCTCTGTCAATTCTAGAGTTTTTGGAAGTTTCTTACAATGCACTTTCTGTTTTCATAGGTAATAATTATATCCTTCTGGAGTCTTTGTTGGAGTTGAAAAATATATAGCTATAGTTAGTTTTCCTTATATATGATAAAAGATAAACTAGATAAAAATATTGTAACTATAATTCTTGCTTGATACCTGTCTTGTTATATGTAATTTTACTATGTTTAAGTTAAAACCTGCTTTCTTTTATTTAAATAGAAAAGGGGAGGTGATATCGAATTCCCCTCTTATGTTGTGAATACCATTGGTTAATAAAGACACTGGTTTGGCCTGATAGGGGAGAGAGGCAGGGAAAACTAGACTGAATGCTGTGAGAAAGGAGAAAGAGTCAGGAGAAATCATGCAGCCCATCGGAGACAGATGCCTGAACTTTAGCCAGTAAGCTACAGACACGTGGTGATACACAGATTAATGAAGATGGGTTAAATTAATATGTAAGAGTTAGCCAATAGGAAGCCAGAGCTAATGGGTCAAGCAGTGATTTAATTAATACAGTTTCTTGTGATGATCTTGGGTCTGATCTGCCAGGTGGCTGGGAAATGAACAAGAGGCCCCCTTACAACAGAATGCACAGGTGGCTTGCCCATAATGAAGGATGAGCTAGCTAGAAACCTAAGGCCTGACAAAGAAAATTTCTGAAGCTGGATTGTGTGGAAGACAAAGCTGCTGGTAACTTAGCAGCTCCACCTTCACGTTCTTTACTTAGAATGATTCTGCTTTGTTTATAATAGTCAACATCCAAAGATTACTGATTTAGAAGACACATCACCTCAGACGGCACCCCCACATTCCATCTACTCCCAGGACAGCAGCGTTCATTTCTCACCAGGAACAAAGACACAGCCCAGTTCAAATTCAAATCCAGAGACATGGATTCTGGTATTATGGCCATGTCTGCCCTTCCACGTTGACTCCAGGAAGGCAAGCATTGCCAGAAGGCAGTATGAAAGACGGCTGACAGCTACACATTCACCCAGGCCAAAAGAATTTCATTTTAGTCTCAGCCAAGATAAACTCATTAGCAACTAGGAAGGATTTGCTGTCTTCCAAAACCCAGTAACCTTGTAGGGAAACAGAATGCAAATACACAGAATTGCCTGAGGTTGTTAAAAACAGAAAACCAAAACAGAAACAGGGAAGAGAAGCACCAAGTTCATGTCAAACCAAGGCTATCAGGATGATGAAAAATATTATTTGCCTTAGCATACTTGAGGAACTATTAGCTTCTCAATGTCCTAGCAGCCTGTTTACTGGGAACTTGTAGCCTTGATAACACATAACTGCTAATGTGAAACAGAGATCCAAGTTTAAGAAATTCTCAGCAGAATTCTTAGGCAGCCTTGCTTAAATATGATTGAAGCTTCAAAAAATTATATCATAGCAATCTTCCCGTGACCAGCAAATGTAGCAAATGTAGTTGGCATAATGAAAACATTGCCATCATTTGTACCTCCATTATTCATAAGTAGGAATTAATGAATCACCATGAAGCTGACACTCAACTTGCAACCCTCTACCTCAGGACTAAGGTGGAACTCTTTCAGAAAGTCATTTCCTAAATTTGGAACTCAGACCACCCTTGTTTTTGGTGAAATTCTCTTGGTGCTATCATTATCAGAAAGTAATTTTCTAAATTTGGAAGTCAGACCACCCCTGTTTTTGATGAAATTCTCTTGGTGTTATCATTACCAGTTATGATCTTACACATTGGCACTGTGAAATATGTCTAGAGCCAATGTATACTTGAATAGGACAATAAAAAAATGACCTTCTATAAAATTGATGGGTTCATACATGACCTTTACAAAAAGATGCAGTGATAATCAACAGAATTAACATAATTAATACTATTGTTTTTGATGACAAGGTTGTTAATAGGCTAGGATGAATCAAAATATTTGATTTAATTCTTAAATTCAAGTATGCAAACCCCTGGTTGAAATTTTACTGTTTTTAATAAAATAAAAAGACAAAAGTCAAATGTAAGTTGGCCTGTAGCTAAGAAAAGCTGAATTAAACTTTGTAACATTTCTTTTAATGTGGAGATTTGAGTTTTTATCTTTTTTTTTTTATTTTCTACAAGTAGAGTCCGTTCCTCCTTCATTCTACAAGCTGCTAACTTTCAGTTTCCGTAATACCAAAACCCAGTGAGCTGACATTCCTGTGCTGATTTCTCAGGTATGTGAAGCTCTTTGTTCTTTCAACCAGACTTATCAAGGAAAATGGCCTGGAGCTTTTTAAAAACCTTAAGTATAAGATCCACTATTCTTGACATTCTTGGGAAGACTGAATGGATTGTGTTAGGGCCTGAATGTTTGTGTCTCCCAAATCCATATTTTGAATCTCCAATCCCCAGTGTGATGATATTTAAAACTCGGAGCCTTTGGAAGGTGGTTAAGGTTTTATTAGGTCTTGGTGGTGGACTGATAGCATTGTAATATTAGAATAATATGCTTTCATCTCTCTGCCCCCTTCTCCATTTTCTGACTTAAGCACAGAGGGAAGCTATCCATCTGCACCCAGAGAGTATTCGTATTAGAACATGCAGGTACCCTGGCCTCATGTTTCCAACATCCAGAATTATGAGAAAATAAGTGATTGTTGCTAAAGTCACAGTCCATGCATTTTGTTATAGCATAAGAGAAAATTATCATAGCTTATACATGTTATAAAACTTCAGAGCTGAATGTTAAATTTAGAGATGATTTATTCTGAGGGTCAAAACCCAGGGACTTTTGAATTAGGTTCTAAATAAACTTTGGTTTTTGCACAGGGAATTAAAATTGTATTATGGAAGAAAGTGACAACCACAAGTTTATTTAATCTGTCACTTCAACTGCTTAACTCTCACCCTGATAAGACGGTCATATAATCCACTCCATTCCCACACAACAGATTTCTGTAAACTCTCTTCTCTTGTAGGTGAAGAAATCTACAATGAAATGTGGCATGCTCAAGCTGAGGCAAAAGAATAAGAATAAGATCAGGAGGAGGAGGAGGAGGAAGAGGAGGAGGAGGAGGAGGAGAAATGGGTCTAGAGTCCAATATCTTGACTAATAATAGTCTCTTGAAAGGTCTCTGTGAGACTATGGGTTTGTTCATTTGCTCATACCAGCACTGAAAGCATCAAATCATCTGAAGATGGCTATGAGGAGTACTGGCATCAGGAGGATGAGTGCCAGGAGTTTGGCTACCAAGGGTTTGGGTAGCAGGGAATATGAGTGTCTGAAGCATGAGTACAAGAGGAGGTGGGTAAGGTTGTCTGAAATATGGGGTCTTAATGTGGATATGAGGAATGTAAATTCCAGATGTGTGGCTAGCAGTGACGTGTACCAGGAGCAGACACACTCGAAGCCTGGGTCCAGTATAGATACCCGAAGGACAGATCCCAAGACAGAAGTGGAAGCTATTTAGTTTTGGTTATACGTATCTGCCTACGTAGAAGAGGTCCCAAATAAGTGTTTAGTAGAGGAAGAAGAATCAAAATCAACACACAAACAGAGTAAAACCTAATGCTGTGTTGTTTGAAATCTTAGCCTTCTGGTAGAGTTAGAGAGTTTAGGGAAAGAAAGCACAATAGTGGAGTTTATCAGATGGGGAACAACAGAGCAAAAGATGGTGGTTTTGAAAATGTTATGCTTTCATCTTCTAATAGAATAAGTAAATCTGCTGGGGTTTGTATGTTAAATGTGCAGGACAGCTTCATGCATCTGAACATGCAATCTCCAGTGGGTGAGATGTTTTGTCAGGTTCTGGAAACATTAGGAGGCAAAATCTCTCACTGGAAGAAGTTGGTCACTAGAGGTGTGTCTTGGAAGTTTCATAGCCCATCCTCAGTTATTCTCTCTCTGCTTTTTGAGTAGATTAGAACCCTTCACACTCTGTCTCTCTGTCTTCCCTATGGTACCCCTCCAAACTGTGAGCCAAGCTAAACCTTCCTTCCTTCCTTAAGCTGCCTGATGTCAAGTGTTTGGTCAGAGCAACAAGAAAAGCAGCTAATACATCTACTAAAATGTTCATAATTAAACCTAATTATACAAGACACTCGAAAATATTAGATGATTAAAATAAAAGTCTTCTACATTTTCCTTCCCATATCTTTATGCTGAATTTTCTTCTTTTTCTTTTTCTTCTCAAACTATAGCATTAACAGAAAGTTCGTAAATGAAAAACAGGGACAAATGAGGTCACTGAGTACCTTCCTAAAATAGCCAGCCAGCCAAGATCTGGAAAAGCTAAAGAATCAGGAAGGAATCTTCACTTTATCGACAAGCCCTGGGACCTCTGCTTAGCAAAGGAACCTGAAAGGGTGAACATAATACAGCATGCAGGCTGGTTCACAGGAGTTGTCCATAGTCAGTGTTCAATTAGATCCTTCCCTAAACCCTGGGAACAAGAAGGAGACTGAATGTTCTAACAAGTGCTAAGGTTACAATCGCCATGTTATCATCTTTAAAATGCAGCTTAGGAGTAAATCTGCATGACTATCCAGGGTTTTATCTGTAGCCTCCTTCCATGCCCATCCTATTACCCAATGTCACTGAGCACCAAAGCTGAACCACCTGTTCCCTCTTCCCCTCGAGTTAAGGAGCCCTACGTGCCACTACCAGGATCTCTTTGCTTCTGCCCACTGCCTCTACTGATGTCTTCACCCTCACTCCGCTTGGCCTCAGTTTACATTTAAGCCATTTTAAATAAGTCAAGCTGACAACATCTGGGCAGTACACCCTGCCAGAACTTTATGTCAAATAGAACAGATCAAAGCCCCTCCCCACAGCCTTCCCCATTCAAGCAGAGCTGGCAGAGGTGCTCCTGCAAGAGCTCCTTCATGGCACATGAATGATGGATGTGATTTTGTCTGACACTAGGAAGAAGGGCATTTAGAGAAGAAATATATGCCCAATTAGCCCTCTTTGAACTAAAAATCTAAGGTTTGTGTGGAAGAAGACTATAAAATTAAGCATGTACAATGTCATAGAGGGCCTTGGGCACTATTTTAAATGTCTGACAGGTAATGGGAATATGTGAGTTTGTTTACAGAAGAGAAATATGTATTTCAAGCCATATGAAGTTCCAAAGTGTAAAACTTTTGAAAACAACTGCAAGCAATGTGCCTGCAAACGCACATATCCCCAACCAAGCAGGGAAGCCATGAATGAAAGTCGATCATCCCGGTGAGATGATGGGAGGGCTAAAACTGGGAAGGCTTCATGGAGGCAGCCACCTACCGAGTGCTTTCTAAACGTGAGATGCTGTGTTTGGCCCCGTGGGGTATCGGAAATGTAAGCTATGGCAGCTGACTCAAATCACTTTCCAGCTGGCTTCTCTTGAGTCTCCATGTGGTGACCACTGACACCAAACCTAGAAGGAAGTCACTGGGGCCGCAGCACAGTTGCTGAATGAAGAGCCAGTCTCTTCAATGGAGACCTGAGGGTCGTGAGAGGCCATCTCCCATAATTCATCACGAGCCTTGGCCGTGTTTAAGACATGTTGCCAGACAACTCTGGCATATTCATAGCCAGGTTTAAAGAAACATTTTTCTTGTACGCTTGAGGAGCTGTAATAAGTTTGTGTCCAAATCATCTACCGTCTGCAAATTAAATCAGCCCTTACTTATACCTAGAAGTGCTTTTGCAGCCGCTATTACGGGAGATTGAAAGGTCAGCATTGTTTTGAATCAATTTATAAAACAAGAGAAAGAGAAACAAGTTTCTCATAAGAACCTTGACTAGCAATTAAAAAAAAAAGCATGTTTTCAGAGAATACATCTGAGGGAATCTGATCGGGAATCTTTGAATTCCTCTTAGGGAGAAAAACAGAGCTGAAGGGCCTCATCTTGTTTTCAGGTGCTCAGGAAACAGTAGCTCTCAGGATTGCAGCCCGAGGCCAGAGATGCTCACTTGAGCAAAAGGAGGAAAAAGAGGGAAAATCATCACAGCAAAGGGAAAGTGCCAGGCGGAGACACTAGAGAAGAAGTGGATACATGCTTGCTTGGAAATGTGAGCACGTGCGAGCTATGAACAGCACACTAAAAGGAGCTGACTCGAACCAGGTGGCAAGAGAGGTCTCTACCCTGCGACCCTGTGTGACGGTGTGGCCTGCAGAGCAAGCCGCTGCTGCTCTTCCCAGGGTTATAGTAACCAGACACTGCGTCCACACCTTGCATAGCATTCTGCTCCCTCTGCACCCCTTCTGGTCAAGTGTCCTAACAAGTGGGGATGGAAGCTAAAGGAAAAAGAGAACTACCTGCTGGTCATGTAACATTCAACAGAAAAGAAAGGCAAATTAAGTTGTCCACTTTCTCCAATTTTCCTCCCCAAACATCAGTTCATTCTAGTAGCTTTAGTTGAAGTACCTCCAGACAGAGAGTCACAGAACTGGCCAGATAACGGCAAAGAGAGACCACTGAACACAGTCCACAGCTACCAAGACGTTAAGGGCTTAGGATCTGGTACAAGCCTTATGAACTCACAGTCTGTTAACCACAAGAACCCCAGGAATGAGCTAATATAGTTTCAATCTGTAAATGAAGAAACTGAAGTTCAAACAAGCCCATTATTTTGCACCAAATCCAAGAGCTAGCAAAGAGAGTGAGATTTAAAACCGTGGTCATGGTTGATAATTTTGAAGCCTAGGTATATTGAAAGATATTTAATTGTAAATATAAATTCTTTTTTTTTATTCATGTTGCCTAAAGACTAGCTTTCAGCAATACTTAGCAAAATATTTTCTTAGACATTTATAGAATCTGTTAGCTTGCTAATAACACACACAATGCTTTTAATGAATTCTTGCCAGTATAATATGAAAATATGTATCTCCTATGAATGCATAATATACTTCCAAAACAAAATAGCAATATGTGCTATTGAAGAATGCAAATATGCACATGTGTGTTTTCCTCCTCCCTGGCAGAGGGATGTTTGGAATTATTTCAGTTTGAAATATTAGATTCAGACACTGCATAATGTATATACAACTACATACAAGTAACCTTAAAATGAAATCTTGGAGCAAGTATGGGTTCTGGGCAATTCTGGGTTTGCCTGATTCACCTGTATATATGCATGTAGCTGGTGACAGAACTAAGTTGTCACAGTAGTGTGACTGAACTACTTTTCCAAGTGCACAGGTATATTCAAAGAATTAATATGTAGCTTCCTCATATGGTTGGGGCTGCTTCTCATCAGGACAAGTTCCAAAGAGAAAATACATTTTAAAAATCTATGTTTGTGAATGCCTTGTTGAGCAAAACCATTCTCATGGGCAAGCACGGAATCAGTGCTGGAGAAGAATAACTCAAAGGCATGGGCACCAGCATCTGTGATTCTGTATGACCTGGCTCTGTAGCAAAAAGCACAGATAGCTTTGTATGTTCAAAGACTTCTGCTGCAGGAATCTGATAGAACAGCTTGTTGTGCAGGGTCCAGAGAAAGATTGTGATTTGAGTACTCAATGGGGGAAAAGACATCTAGTTTTTATTGGACAATTCCTAAGGAAACAAGACACTGTAAGGTTCATGCCTAGAGTTGGGGAATCAAGGCACCAGCCCAGGACACAGCTTCCATGTGAGAAACAGAACTAGACAGGAAGATACACAAAGCTGGTAACCCACTATGCTTGTTGACTTGCCAAATAAAATGTAAGTGTCCATGCAAACCTGCAAGAGCTATCCTTGATTAGGTTTTTCAAAGTGGGGAGACCCACCCGAATGTGGGTGGCATCTTCCAGCGGCAGCCACATAAAAGGACATCCAAGAGAAAAATACTGTTTTGTGCCTCACTGCCCTTCCATCTCCTTGGTGAGTACATCTATCCTGTTGCTGCCATCTCTGCTACATTCCTTTGCGGGTATCAAAATACAGCATCTTCAGGCCTCCAACATGGACAGAAGACCAATGATTCTCCAGGAGTCTAGATTTCCAGCCTAGTTAAATGTCAGCAACATCTAACAGGGTCTCAGACTCTCAACATGAAGGTAGCCATTGTTAACTACTCAGACTAATTTTGTAAGACAATCTAGTAAGCCCATTTTATATATGTATATTATTTTATTATATATTTTATAATTTAGTATATTATATATAATCATTCTATCAGTTCTCTTCCTCTACAAAATCCTAGTAATACATCTACCCTTGGCCAAAATTCAAACTCATAGTCATAGAACTGTTTTTGCCAATCCTGACTCCAGACCACCACACAGTGTCTGATGATTCAGCAACACTTAATGCCCATCAACTTTAGAAATCAACTGCAATGCAACAGTCTTTAACTGCAACCCCTTGAATTAGGAAGAATAGCGAAAGTGGACCACACTGATGCTAGAAATCTCTTCCTGACTCTGTTACAGATTACTTGCCTGTCATTCTCAAGCAAGAATCTCAAAAGGAAAAAAAAAAGACAAAAAGTCTAGCATTGCTGGGCCATGGTGACAGATGCCTATGAGCTCAGGAGACAAGGAGAGAGGCAGAAGGATTTTGAAATTGTGATCAGCATGGGCTACATGCATAGCAAGACCCCACCTTAGAAAGACAAGGGAGAAGGAAGGAAGGAAGGAAGGAAGGAAGGAAGGAAGGAAGGAAGGAAGGAAGGAAGGAAGGAAGGAAGGGAGGGAAGTGCAGACTGCATTGGAGAAGTAGAAGAGGGAAGACAGATGTATGGAAGCATGGGGACTTCTGGCACAGCGTTGGCTAAATTTCGCAAATTGCTTATCGGGTGCCAGGTATTCTTCTGCACACTGTAGAGCTGGGTTCTATTATCTTCCCACTTTATAGAGATGGAAGCAGGGGCAAGGAAAGGTTAATTAACTTTCTATATCCAAGTAGCTATTATATAGCAAAGGTGGGACTCCAAGCCAGGAATCTTGGCTCCACAGCCTGCCTCCGAACCACTAGTCAGAGTGTCTACTGTCTACTGTCTTCTTTGGTATCGATCCACTAGAAAAACGGTTGTTGTAACTCCGTCTGCCCCTCCTTGGAAATTCCATGCTGATTTTAAAAGCACTTATAAATTGGACTTTGCCTACCAATGTGTTTTAATCTCAACCACACTCGTGTTCCTTTTGCAGACCTGTGCAAAAATTTGACTTTTCTCTGTGATGAACTGATTTTTTTATACTTTTCATCATGTATTGTGAGAATATATGACTATTCATATGTACCTACAAAAAACTATTCCAATTTAAATGTCCTACTTATGTCTGTGTAAATTATTTCTTAGTAAAATATCAGTCCTAAAATATTGTTTATTTGGCAATACAGCTTACATGAGCAATTCTGTACTTTGGGCTTTGTGCCACTTAGGTGGCCCCCCACATTTCAATGTTAGACTCCATGGCAACCAGTTCATTTTCAATTATCTACTTTCAGAAAAAATAAAACCAATATAGGAATATAAAGCTTTTAAAAATCCTTAAAGTTTGTGGCTCCTTTTTATTTAAAAAATCATATTTGAGGTCTGCAATTGATTCATAAGTACTCCTTCCACAGACCATCAAAATATGAGTTATTCCAAACAGATCTATTAAGGATCCTCAGAATGGATGCTCACTAAGTTTTGTTTTTGTTTGGCTGTTCGCTTTGCCATTTATCTCTGAGAATGCAGTGGTTCCTTGCTTGGCTCTTACTATTATTGTGTAAAAATTAGTTTCTACATTCTTAATACCTCCTTAAAGTCTTATGATTAATTTTATGCAGAATGATTGTGCATTCAAATATTCCCTATAAATGTCTGCCTGGATACACAAAGACTCCTGAAATACAAGCCTTAGTCAAAATTGAACTGAGTTATATATGTATGTGTGTGTGCAAGGTGTGTGTGTGTGTGTATGTATAGGGATACTCACGGTGCACATGTGTGTGAGTATATATGCAGTGTATATATGTATATATGTGCATGGACATCCACTGTGTACATGTATGTATATGGGTATGTGGTGTATGTGTGAGTATGTAAGCATGGTCATCTACTTTGTATGTGTGTGTGTGAGAGAGAGTGTGTAGTATTTGTGTGTTTATATGTTCATTGCCATCCACTGTGTGTACATGTGTGTAAATCAAAGGTAGATATCAGTTGTCTTCCTCTACTACTTTCCACCCTACTTGTTTTGAAGACAAGTTCTTTTGCTGGACCTTTAGTTCACCAATCCAGCAAGTCCATCTGGTGACAAAGCTCCAGGGATCTGCCTGTCTGTGCTTCCCCAGTGTTGTATGTGTGGTGCTGTGCCTGGGTTTTGACTTTGACATAGGTACTGAGGATCTGAACTTAGTTCTTCATGCTTGCCCAGCCAATATTTTACTGATTAAGCCATCTCCCCAATTCCAGGTTAAAGGGCATTTCTATAAGCAAAAGTCCTTCCATCTTATTTTTTTTAATTTCATCAATACAAAGCTATATATAAGATCACTATAGATTTCATAGAATAATATGTAATCATCAAGAAAATTGTAGAATATCAGTCAGAATTGTTGGATGACACAAGTTACATTAAAAACTGTTAGCTGAGAACATTGGGGTGAGTTTCTGACCCCGCGGCGCAAGCCCGGGACAGGGAACTCAGAAGTTCCTCAACCCCCTATCCTTCTTGGGCTCTCTGCAGGGCCTCTACTCCCTGCATACTGCTTCTTTCTTCCTATCCCACCCAGCTTGCATCCAGAACCCTCCCCACTTAGGCCCCACTGTCCTTTTTCGACACATAACATCACCCAGCCCAGCCTGTCTGGGCACTGGGTTGGAATCTTCAGGGCACCCAAGTGGGTGGGAGTTCCATTGTTTCTATAGCCTGCCTGAACCAAGCAAGGTAGGCGCTTTGTTTAAGAGCTACCCAACCAGCAAGGAGACCTGATCTGGGTGCCAGGAGAGCCAGCATTGGGGAGAGCCATCATTGGGGACGGAGATCTGATCTCGGCACCAGGAGAGCCATCACTGGGGAGAGCCAGCGCTGGGAAGGTACATCAGTAGGCAAGGAGACCTGATCCGGTAAAAGAAGATCCATAAGGGAGCATTTGGAAGAAGAGATGGGCAGACGCCAATGCAAGAATTCATCCAACATGCTGAAAAGCAACATGAAGCCACCAGAAACAAGTGACCTCACAACGGGAGG
>NC_022013.1:1987010-2029443 GCF_000317375.1 Microtus ochrogaster | reverse complement strand
GATGCAGGGCTGGTTCAACATACGAAAATCTATCAATGTAATCCATCATATAAATAAACTGAAAGAAAAAAACCATATGATCATTTCATTAGATGCTGAAAAAGCATTTGACAAAATCCAACATCCCTTTATGATAAAAGTTTTGAGAGATTAGGGATACAAGGGTCATACCAATTCATACAAGGTGCTCCCCTTCCTCAGCTGGACCTCTATGCCTCATATTTAGCATCTTCATGGTACAAATTACTTCCAAACTCATAACAGTAATCATCTATATAGTTATTGCTTCAATTTACCAAGACTTCCTCATCTGCTGTCTCTCTCTGCCAGATCTCCGTTTCTATTTAGTTGGAAATGATCTTAAGTATAAATGTCCACTGATGTGATAACTTGCCCTCTTTATGTCTAGAATATATGCGACCTCACCAACAGCAGTCAAATACATCAATACATAACTTCAGTGTTCTGATTTAATTATTTACATGGTACAAAATGGTCCTTAAAACCATAGAGTGTTTTGAACCCGGACTTTAAATGTTGAGGTTACATAGGTGTGGCTTTAAAGCTTTAGAAATCCTTTGTATTTCTCATGCTGGTGTATCACACCCAACTCCTCAGTCAATGACTGCCAGAAACAGAAAGCCTCAGTTGAGCAGACTCCAGAATGAGGTCAGTCAATAGGTGCCTAGCTTCCTTGCTAGTTTATTCAATATTCTTATGTAATTTCAGGTTATTGTCAGTATTGGTAGTAGTAGTTCCCAGGTTTGAATCTGCAATCCATGCATTTCCATTTTGCTCCTCTTGTCTATTAAACATCTCTATCAGGCTACTCCTAAGGATCTTCAACCTGGTTGAATCTCAGCATCAATGGACTGTCTCTGCTTCTAGCTGTGCTCCACTGCTTATCCCTTTATATGGCATCATCAGTGCTATATCTTCAAGACAGATATCTGGGGCTGGACCAGATACGTCTCTCCTCTTTACATCTATATCGGATTCATCTTTGATAGCCTGTCCCTTACACATCTCTTCAGCACATTCCGTATTATCTAGCTCAACTGGCATCTCCATAACCTTTGCCATCTTCTCTAAATTCCAAAGTAGCCTCTTATCTTTGTCCTCCCAGTCCAATCTTCCCTCCTGCCCCAAAGACAATCTAACTTCTGCATTATTCTCCCTTTAAGCCTAAGCGACCCACTCTTCAAATTCAAAGTTTGCAACCTCCTTCTGCTTTCATCATAAAGAGCGGTGTGACTTATAAACTCTCCCATGAACCCCTTATCCCTACCACTGCCAATATAGATCTCTAATTCCACTTTCTGATCTTCTCTACTACTGCACTGAATTTAGCTACAATGGATCCATTTGAATTATTTCAATGCCTGAAACATACAGAATTTCATATAGTATTCTATTTTATAGAAAAAACTTCCTTAAAAAATTCTTTTTATTCCATCTTGTTTTGAATTGAATGTCCTCAAGGAAACTTTTAAGGATTCCATAGTCAATTAAAGTCACTCATTAGGCTTTGAGTTTACATTTTTAGTACTTATAAAAACAAAAACAGATAATTTTATATGAATGTGTATAGTGCACTCTTTACTATTAAGTCTAAAGATGTGACAGTATCATATATACCATGCCTTTCATTCTAATGCTTGAGACTTCATACGTTATAGATTATTAAATATTATTTATTTTTAAAAACCAAAAACTACTTTGTGACCAATAGCTAGTCATTAAGAGATCCTATTGAGAGTCACACAGTAACTCCATCACTGCCTCCAGCTCCTGTGTACTTCATACGAGAAGTACGAGAGACCAATTCTCACAAATTATAATTAACAATCACCACACTTTATGATGTATCTGGCACTTAGTAGGCATGATAGATACTTCAAAAACTTTTCTGCTTCATCATCCTTGATGATAGTATGAATTTACAATATGGTGGTTGTCACTGGCTGGTCAGTTAGAGAATATTCTATTTAGTGTGGACTTATTTTTAAAAATGAGAGAAAGAATTGAAATTTAAAATAATTACATCAAATAATGGCTTAGGTATCCAAGAATCAAAGAAAAATATTCCCAATAAGAATGTTTAGCACAGCAGGCAATGGAAAACAGCCTCCTTTGAAACTATGTAGGGATGGAGTTTGCAATAACTATAAGTGGGCCAGAAAGCTTTGCCCTCCTGGCATAAGTTTTGAAGATAATTGAAAGGTTCATGAATTAAAGATGGGACTTTCTAAAACATTAAAAATCTATAGCCATCACCTGGCACATTATTTAACAAATTGCTAAGGATTTTTATGAACTTTGGACATGATGTCTATGATTCTTGCAAGCAGTGCTGGAGACTGTTTCCTAGTTGGTGGTTAATCAGCTGAGATGGAATGCAATCAGCATCACAAATTAATAATATTCCTGTTCATGATCATTTTTCCCATAAAGAAGTGACAAATGTGAAAAATTGCTGTTTAAAAAAAATAGAAAATAAAACCTCCGTAGGGAACATCAGTTAGCTTGATCTGAGGATGTGTGTGATTGCTCATATCCGATTTCTCAGAGCATTAGAGTGGAGAGAGGATTCTGAAACCCTTTTCCAATTTGATCAGAGACCATATAAAGGATTTGCCATGGGGGTAGGGGTGCAGAGGATCACTAACTGTCCGTAACTTTATCTTTATCTTTTGAAATATTATAAGTGTCCAATACAAATGCTCGTAATATGGAACAGCATGCATATATTTCAGACTCACGTTAGAATGTTATTGTTTTCAAAACTTAAATTTACCTTCCTTCTTTAAGAACTCTAAAGAAATAAAGTTAAATATTCTGCCATTAAGGAATATGCTATTTATATGCCTATATTGCTACATTTTGTGTATAATAGAACTATAAATGTGACACTTAGATTTCAGTTTTGACCTTGACTTCACTCTTTAGTTGTATTCCCCCTACCCTAAAACCTCCAGAGTATAACTGGAGAGAAAAGAAACAGTTTAGAGAGATAGGATACCAAACCATTCCACAGAGTTTATGAAATACAATGACTGCTTCCAATAGACACTTTGATTTAATGTGCTTTGGCAGACAATTTGAAAATTATGACTGAGCCCTTATGTGACATGCATATCTGCTACAAAGCTTGAATTACACATTTGTTTATCTTGTGAAATATAGGCTAGTGCAATGTAAGGACATTTCCAGCACACTCCATGGAGACATAATCTCTAACTTTTTAAAATGATAAAGGACTAACAAATGGATTGAAAAATGCATAGTGTGTTCATATGATTAATAGCACTCAGAAAATTAAGAAAAAGTAACAGAGAAACAACAACAACAACAAAAAAAAAACAAACGTGAATCAGAATAACTAGCCTTGCAGCCATGGATTCCCTAACTGGATGCTCAATGGCAAACAACTGCTGTTTACCTCTGTTAAATTAAGCTTGGGTTTTGACACCTGCATTTGAACCTGAAAAGTCTCCTGGTGACATTTTAATCATGGCTTCTTTCCAGTGTCCGCATCACTTGGAGATCGATGGAACTGCATTTACTTTTATCCTAAATTTCTTTTTAACATGAGAATCTTAAGTTTATTTAACAACTTTTGTGTATTTTTCTAAACTGTTTAATTAACACAAACAACAGATGAATCATGCAAAAGTGCAGGTACTTTGAATCTCTGATCTAGAGATATTCTGGTAAAATCATATTTTAAAAAAGTTCAAATTAAATTTACATGTAATTCAATTCTATAACTCAACCTGTGATTATCTTCCAAAGAATACCTCCAATCCTGACAACACCTTGAAGCTCAACAACTAAACATGGCAATTTCAACACAACTGCAACATCGAAAACCTTTTGTCATGTGAGTGAATTTTAACTTATTCTATGAGTTCAACTTCCTGCATATGGCAGAAAATTATCAAAGCATTTTGGAAGCTGAAAAGGCGTCTTACCAATCAAGTTCAATAATTTTTACAAAAGAAACATATTCTGAATAACACAATTTGATAGTGACTAAGTCAAGGGGAACCGCCCACTGTCTTTTCCTGTATTACTTAATTCCCTCATCTTCTTATCTCTGTTAAGTTAAAGGTCAATGAATGTAGATATATATTGCAAAGCAGCTAGACCTTATTCTCAGGCTCTGAGGCCACAACTCTTACTCCCCATTGTCTGCTATTCTACAGCTTATGCTTTTTCTGCTGTCAAATTGTTTAAGGTATTATGTTTATGCAGCTCATTTAAAAATGTAATATATAATTGTAGCATGGACGGGGGCCTGCTTGTTGTGCCATTCTGTAACATGAGCTGTCTACTTGTTTGTGTTTCTGTTCTGCCCGGTTCCCATAACTGTTTGGCTGCAAAGAAAATCACACATAGGTCTTCATAAATTATAAGCTGATTGGCCTATTAGCTCTAGCCTCTCACTGGCTAACTCATCTTGATTAACCCATTTTTCTGATCTATGTTAGCCATGTGGCTCAATACCTTTTTTAGTGGTTGCAGATCACATCCTGCTGCTTCAGTGGTTTGGGCAGGAGTGGGAGGAATCAGCTTCCTCTTTCCCAGAATTCTTCTGTTCTCCTTACATCATTTCTACTTCCTGTCTGGTTTTCCTGCCTATATTTCCTGCCTGGCCAATCAGCGTTTATTTATAAAATGATTGACAGAATACAGACAATTCTCCTGCACCATATATTTAAAATACAGATTAATAGTTATCTATGATATACTTCAATTAGATAGGTAATCTTCCAACACTTCAAAGACCAAGGAATACGGCATTTAAAACATTTTAAGAACTTAGACTTTTCTCAACAGTGAAATGTCTGCTCCTGGCAGCACCAGTTACTTCAAAGAGGATGATGGGTATCAAAGAAACTCGTTATGAAGTTTGCTTTTGATGTGGCAAAGCTCACAATTTGGGCAAGAAAATGCCTTTGCTTGGACTGCTTAACAGTATGCTATATAAACTGGACATATAGGACCCATAGGAAAATGACTGCTAAACTTTGCCAAAACAAAGTAGAATGGTCTTTCAGGTTCCTGCTTCACAGAAGAAAATGCCGTACATTCTGCAGGATACAGAAGAAATTGACTGAAAAACTGCCAATATGTGCCATAATCTTTAATTTTCTGCCTCACTGAAAGTCTGCCAGATACTATGGTCTTGAAAGATGAACATGGATTCCCAAAAATTACAGAAGAACTTTGGGTGACTGTCCAGACAGCCATATATCTCTGTAATTTCTAGAGCTTTGGAAGTTGCTTACAATGCTCTTTCTGTTTACTCAGGTAATAATATATCCTTCTGGGGTCTTTGATAGAGTTGAAAACTAGATAGTTATAATTATAGATTTCCTTAGTTATTATTAAAGATAAATTAGATATAAAACCTTAAACCCACAATGATGTAATATATGATAGAGCATTTTCTTTAATTTTGCCAAATACAAATAGACCAAATATTGTAAGTGCAATTCTGGCTTGATAACCATTTTGTTTCATGTAATTTTACTATGTTAAAGTTAAAATCTTACTTTTTATTGGACAGAAGGGAGGAAATGCTGTGGGATCCTGTACACTGTGACCATGTGTTATTTTCATTGGTTGATAAATAAATCTGTTTTGGCCTATGGCAATCAGAATAGAGCCAGGCAGGAAATCCAAGCAGAGATACAGGTAAAGAAGGAAAGGGTCTGAGAAACACTAACAGCTTCCCAAGGAGCAAGATACCAGAGCATGATGGGTAAACCATGGCCATGTAGTGATACATAGATTAATAGAAATGGGTTAATGTAAGATGTAAGAGTAAGCTAGTAATAAGCCTGAGCCATCAGTCAAACATTTATAATAATATTAAGCCTCTGAGTAGTTATTTTAAAAGTGACTGTGGGACCATACACGATGAAAAGACTTCTTTAACAGCCATGCATTTCAACACTCTTGACCCTTTAGAACATCATACTAAATGAAATGTCTGTTATTACCCTAACAAATTCAAATTCTATATGATCCCACTTAGGTGTCTAAAGTAACCATATCTTGGAAAATTGAAAGGAGGTTCCTGGGTTTCAATGTAGAAGGAAGGGTGACTGAGGAAGTGTCAGTTTTGACAGATGAAATGATCCAGAAAGTTACTGTACCACAATGTACATGCAGTTAGCACTATTACATGTACTTGTAAAATCATTAAGATGGTGTGTTTATGGTATGTACTTTCTTTAAAACCACAATAAAATCCCTCAAAACAGAAGCAAAGAGAATATGTGGTTAAATTTTATATAATTTCATGACAAATAAGTGGAAGTTTTATGTTCAGCTTGATATCAGACATGACAAATAATAGCTGGGTCTTCAGGTTCATGGTAGAACACTTGCCTCGTATTACAGAAGGCCCTAAACTTCAAAACCAACACTTTAAACATCATCATCATCATCATCATCATCATCATCATCATCATCACCACTACTACCACCACCTACACACCTAACCACCACTACCACCACCAACAACAATAAGAACAACAAACTATTGCAAAGGAAATGAAGAAAAGTAACCCATAATCAAGAGATTCACACCTTGGGTACCAATTGACTTTGTATGAAATGAAATTTGGTTGTCCCAGCATTGGGGGCAGTTAGTGCTTTGAAGTTCTGGGGCAGGAACAGTCTTCCATAGCCATTCATCCTGCCTCAAACACCAGCAAGGTCCCTGTTTCTAAGCTTAGCTCAGGCTGACACTATAGTGACTTAAAATGTTCTCCCATGAAAAGGCCCCAAAACTTCTACCTCCTTTGTGCAGGACTTTTACAGCATATTTCATACGGAACTTGGAATTTTAAACTGAGGTCTGAAGTTCACTTTCTTAAAGTTATACAATGTGGAGGTTCTATTTTAGATTTGTGTCTATTTGATTAAAGGAAAGGAGTGTACATAAAACACCAGCTCAAGATAAAATATCTATAAAAAGAAAAGCTATTTCAACATTTATTGACTATAAATCATAATGATACAGTCTATATGATGTACTTACACAGTATGCCGGATACTAACCCAGTTGAGTAGGTTTCCGCATCAAATAATGGCATGGCCCTTATGACTTTACACCAGAACAAAGAAAACTAGAATAAGGCAAAGCGAAAAACCTGACACATCCCCACCTGGCTAGTAAAGAAAGAAACTGGGACGGACACACACCTGTGCTTTGTACATAGTCCCAGAACATTGCATTGATATTGTTGGGTTAGGTAGTGGTAAGGAGATAAAGTAGATGAAGCTGATGACAGAGGAATGTGATTAAACAGAAATGAAAATGAAACTAAACCCACACCCCCTTTTGTCCATATCCTATCTGTTCCAGACCTCACCCAAGCCACAGCCTGCAAATCTCAGAGTTGCTTCCAGAGTTAATCTCTTGTAGAGCACATATGGGGGTAATCATGCGGCCCACAGAACTTCCTTATTCTCAATGAGAGACGTATGTATTAACAATGGCAGCCTTAACAATTGCTCAACAACCTAATCCACAAATGCCATGCATTTTACAAATTATTCAATTTAGGCATCCATATAACCCTAGCTCCCTCCTATCCCTGGTGATTCACTTTTAATAGTTCCGTTATGGCTGGAGAGAGGCCCTCTTGCTGTTTTATCATTTTGTCCCCCCACAGCACCCAGCACAGCTCAGAAGATCTGGTCTCATTGTCTTTCCTCTAGTTATTTTTGCACCGTGGCGAACACACCTGCTCCAGCGACTCTAGTTGTGCTGGGTGCTGACCGGCTGGCAGGAGTTGCAGTGGTCTGTGAGGAGAAGGATTGCATTCCTAATGCCGCCAGGCTGCACCTACTGGCAGGGTTCTCAGAGCCAAGCACCTGAGGTCAGCTTCTTATTGGTTTTCAAAAGGTATTTATTCAAAGAATATATATTTTCTGTTTCTTACCCAGTTTCAAAAGGAAGCTAAAGCAGGTGTTTCTTTGTATTACAGAGAAATAGATCATAGTTTCCTGAAGGGGGAGGTCATACCACAGGCTACCAAGCGCATGCACTTAAGTAACAAATTAACTAACAACCCATAGAAAAGCCTAGTGTTAGTAATGCCAAAGTAACTTAATAAAATTTTTAACAGACAATTCTGCTCACCGCCTTTGCTCTGTTTTAGATATGTAGAGTCTCCAAGTGTTGATGGTTGGTCACCATCATGATGCTAATGGGAGAGAGTAGAACATTTAAGATGTGGGGTGTGCCCTAGAAAGAGACATTGGGACCTGGCCCTTTCCTCTTCATCTTTCCGGGGTCCTGACTGTGAGCAAGCAGTTTGCTCCCGTAACACAGTCAGCCCCAAGTTCTGTCTCACCACAGGCCCCTGCAGCAAGGAGAGAGCCATTAAAAATGAGTAAAAATAAATGTATCTGCTTCAAAAGTTCATTCTCTTGGGGTATTTGTTTCAGTGAGGAAACGCTGACAGGGCCATGAACTCTCGTGTATTTTCTGATCCAACTCCTTCACTCTGTAAAAGGTCCTGTGACAAACATTCTGCAGAGAAACTGTGTGAATGAGGGAGGGACGGGGTTTGAGGCACCAGACTAAACCTGCTAGCATAAGTCATCCATCCAGTGACACACCCTAAAAAGAAGTCTGGTTTTAGTGAAGCGACATGCTCCATGTGGAGAAAACGAACAAAGAACAATTCCAGTGTGAGGGGAAATGAGAACGTAAAACTACCTAAGTCAGTGTGGGACCTGGGCACCAGAGCAATGAATGGGGTAGCAACGAATGAAATTTTAGCGACACCCAAAGATTTGATGGTGTGTCATCCATGGTAGTTTTCTGATTTAGATAATTGCAGCATAACTATTACCCATTGTATGAGCAACAAGGGAAGCAACCACAGAAAAAAATCAATGTCTAATCATTTTTATTCATTTGTAGGTGATAAAATATTTAAATAGCAGTAAATGTAAAATTGATTCATGATTCAACCATCAGTATGAAGGAAGATCAGGTTTCACCTAAAATTGCTTCTTTTTTTAATTTTCTCACAAAAGACACATATAAATGATTCTATTTAGAGGCTTTTAAGGGACATTTTATGCACACAACGTTTTCATAAAAAGTTTCCAAACTAAGAAAACCTTGATCTATAAAATGAGACGGTCACTTGTTGTAGGGGCCGCTCTCCCCTAGCACAGTAATGTAAAGTAACTGTCATTATGTATTTGACCACGGCTATATCAGAGCTCTTCACGCTGTCAGCACAAGGAGCAGCTGTTCTTAATCTGCTCAGCCCTTGCAATGGGCTAAACTGAGCTCAATGAGGATCCATTCTGGAGGGGCCTCAGGGAGGAAAGAAGTGGGGATTCTCTGACACACATACCCCTTAAGCAGCTTTGGGTTCACAGGGAGAGAGTTGGACTAATAGATCTTACTGATTCTAAAAATTTCTGTACCATGATTAAAGAGGGGAAAATAAAATCCCCTTGGGTAAAAGGGAAATTATATAGCCACCTCCATCCAGTTTTTACATCTCAGGATAGCAGAATCCAGGGTGGAGGGCAGATCACCTGCAGGACTTTTTTGTACACATGTTTTGTACTGTAGCTTTAGCAAGAAGATTTTTTTTACTTCAATGTAAATCTTACATTGCACATAACTCCCGTATTATACAACCATCTTGAAAGCTTTCCATGGTCTTCTCTTCCCATTCACTTTATGATTGATGCCTTTGTGTGTTCCTTCAGTTCTGGGCTTTCCATGCTGGGAGTTCTTCTTCAACAGTGTCAAGCAAACAATCCTTAACTTCCATTTAATTAGTAGTCATATACACGTTACAAATGAATAAGCATCTACTTTTTTTTAAAAGGAAAAACTATTGCATAATATCAGTGAGAATTTTAATCATGACAATGTAAACATTGTTCATTTAAAACACCTAAAACTTTTCGCCTGAGTGTGCTGCATCTAGAATCCGAATCCTCATTTTCTTTGTAGGTAAAATCTCCTAAAAATCAACATTTTGGCCTTCTTAGGCTATTGCTATCTTGGAAGCCTGCATCTAATCTATTTATAAAAGGTGCACTGAAGGGCAACAGCCACAACTCAAAAATCACCTTCCTTCCTCCCTCTCTTAATCTGGTTCCATCCCTCTAGCCACTGTAAAGCATGCCAAACATTATTTCTCTCCCCAATCCAATATCCTCACCAACTGGTGCTCGTTTATTTAGAGGTAGAAAGCATGGACTATTAACTTTGGCACGAAAATTCAATGTGGATGAGAAAAATCTCCTTCCAAGAGGGAGGAATAAAAGAGAGATTAGAATCAAATAAAGCAGAAATTGATGCATCAACCACTAATCTCTCTGGGGTTGTTTCACCAACCCTTTAAGGAAGGAGGGAAGGAGGAAGGTGCGACCTTGCCTACCATGCCCACAGGTGGTACTCTTTTTCCTGACCACAGACCACAGCAATGCTTCTATCTTCCTGTCTGTGGGGCCTCACAAGATCCCAGCCCTAGACAATCTGTGAGCAACATCAAGAATTATAACTTATTGTTTGTCAGAAGGTCACATGTTATGATTAATTCCAATTGACTCTCTGAATATCACCTATGTTTTCCTATTGAGATAAAAAATGAAGATAGTCTATTTAAATCTAATTAATCTCTTTCTAATACTTACATATCTTCTTGAGTGACATCTCTATAGGGAAATACATCCAGTGCTTTGGAATTCAAGAAACACATGTCCCAGTAGCTGTTCTGTCAGTGATATCAGCGACATGGTGACTAGCCAGAATCTTTAGGGACCATAGGAGAATGGGAAGAGGGCCTGCAGGAAGCTTGCAACCATGTGATGGGGGAGCATGGGAAGAACTTGGTATTGGGATGAGTTGTCAGAGAAAATTTGACCCAAGTCAGGAGAGTAACAGAAAGAAGGAGGGCTTGGGTATGGAATAATCAATAATCAGAGGGTAAGACAGTTAATGTTAACTTCCTTTCCTCTCTCTCCCTTTTCTTTCCATCCCATGAGTTCTTTTTCAGCTGATGTTAGACTGGGATGAACCAAGAAGAGAGGCAAAGGAGACTAATGGAAGAAATCAATTTAACACATCCCTTTTTGTGTCACTTGCATTTGTCCACCTAACACTGCAGTGGGAATGAAATGATCTGTGTATGGATTCAGCAAAAACCACTAAGGAAACAGGGCTTCAGTCTTTTTAAAAATATTATTGGATTGCAGTTACACCCATTTTGCAGATATGTGCCTAAGCTGAGCAGTTGAGTAGAAACATATAAATCAATAAAACCCAAAGTACTTATTACCTTGGCTCTTGCAAAGAAAAGGTTGCAAACCTATCTTATTGAAGAATGGGTTTACATATGGAGTTATACCATTCATATCAAAGGAAATCTTCTCCATTTCAATCCCCTTCACTTCACCCCTCTATCCCTAAGCATAGCCTATTCCTATTGCTGCCACTGTATCAGTATTTGATAAAGGAGAAAACAAGAGTGAAGAGAGAAGACAGGGTACTAAGCTAGAGATGGGGGTGAGAAGCATGTTCCCAAAGCACGGAGAAGAGTGAGTTAGCCATTGGAGCTATCTAAAGAAGGTTGTACCAGAGGATGAGTCCATGCATGTGGTGTTCTTCCTGGCTATCTTGGCTTTAGTTATCAGTGATAGCTGTCCATTGGTGTGTGGTCTCTTTTTTTAGTAGAATGAGAATCTATTTTCTTAATTAGGCAATATTCTCCTTCACATTCATGATGCAGTCTCATACAAAGAAAGAAATTTTAACTCAGTGATAAACTGCACATGTATGCACATCCTATGGCACTCAAACTTCCCATTTCCCAGTGTTTTCAAGGCCACAATAGCACCACATGTTACTCATCTGCTTTGCTCCTCCTACTATGAACATACTGATTTTTCAGACAGCTGTGCATGTAGTGATACTTTGTTTGTGTTTTAACAAATAAAGCTTGCCTGAACATCTGAGTGCAGAGCTAAGCCACTAGAGATCTGGGAGTGGTGGCATACACCTTTAATCCCAGGACTTGAGAGACAGAGGCAGAGGGATCTCTGTTAGTTCAAGGACACCCTGGGCTCTTTCTAAAAGAGAAACAGGGCTCACACAAATATGATCCCAGCACTTGTGTTGGATAGAGGCCACTTGTTGTTTCCCGACTGCTCAGCCCTGAAATAATCACATAGAAACTATATTATTTAAATCACTGTTTGGCCCATTATCTCCAGCTTCTTATTGGATAACCCTTACATATTAATTTAACCCATTTCTATTAATATGTGTATTACCACAAGGCTGTGGCTTACCAGCTAAAGTTCTGGTGTCTGTCTCTGGCAGAGCTTCACTGTTTCTCATTGACTCTGCCTTCTTCCTCCCAGCATTCAGTTCAGTTTTCCCCAGCTAACTAAGTTTTGCTTTGCTATAGGTTCAAATCAGTTTCTTTATTCATTAATGGTAATCACAGTATACAGAGGAAAATCCCACATCACACTTAATCCCCACGCCTTTAATCTTAGCATTACAGAGGTGGAGACAAATGATAAAGCTGGTTGGAGAGAGGAATATAAAGTGGGAGGAGACACGAGCTCAATGCATTCTTGTTAGGAGCCAATTTCCTCCTAAAATAATTGTGTTAGGAATCGTTCTATTGACAGAGCCTACCCCACACCCAAATTGGCTGTTAATGGAGAGCTATCTGTTAGCGGAACCCACTTCACATTCCAAACTATCTAGTTCCCTAGGTGTGGCAACTCGTGACTTCTTGGCCTACAGTGACCTGACCGAAGATAACCTCCTGTCTACGTGACCAACACGGACCACGTGACCAACATGAACCACGTGGCAAGAGCTCAGATCCCTGTGCCCACCCCCCAACTCCATACCCTATATAAGTTGTACCCCTTCTCTAATAAACTGAGGCTTCGACAGGAATTCCAGCTTGGCCTCATTCCTCTTTTCTAACTCATATCTTCCAGATAGTGCCTCTCCGGGACCCTGGAATAACTGAACGGCCAGACGGGTTCACTAACCCTAGACTGGTGACCCGTCGAGGCAATTACACATTCTGGAGATGCAGTTTGAGGATGCAGCCTGAGAAGGGTGCCTGAGGGCAAAATTTTCCTTTTAGTCTGAGGATTCTGTAGAGATAAAGGTCTCACTAATGACTGGCTGCTCTGTCTCTCTGATTCTTCAGCTTTCACTCCCAATAGCTGACTCTGATTTTTTATTATTAAGAACAATTAAAATTCATGCTTCACATGCAATGTTATACATCACATACAATATATAGTGCACACAATATTTGATAAATAATTCTGTTTCAGAATAATGGAAGTACCGCAGGAACCTTTCACCATAATATTTCAGAATATCTCTTACCCTTATCAAACATCTTTCCATAGCAACAGTAACACATGTGAGAATGAAGGTGCAGCTTCAGACAGCCCATGGTCACTGCTTCTCCTTGCATTAAGGAGAATCGCCTCATGCTTGACCTATACCATCTAGGCATGTATAAATACACTGTAATATTTGCACAAGGATGAAAATCATCCAGCAGCATGATTCTTCGACCAGATCCCCATTTAAGAGACACATGACTGTGGATATCTTTTATATCTTCCTAGCATTTGATACAATCTGTGTGTCTGTTATTATCAGGTCTCATTGACAGTTGAGATTCAGAAGTCATTTCTATGTTGAAGGCATGTAGAAATAAGAAAATAGAAGATTTAATTAGGGAAGTGAATCCAGAAAGTTCAGAAAATTAAAGATTACTTCATAAATCCCTAAATTTTCCAGAATTTCAAAAAATTATAATGTTTTTTAACAAATTAACTTTAGGGAACTGCCTTCAGAGAAATCTATTATTTCATCTTTTATATGGCTGTTGTGCATTTTGTTTTTCAATATTGACTCTGCATTGCTGAGCTTTTGCACACAGCACTCTAAGAGTGGTTCTATCCCTTGAAGGATCTAGCAGTCAAGTTCATGACATCTGCTGGGTATTTCAAAAAGTCCTCTGGTGATGGTTAATTTTCACTGTCAAGTCCATGGGGTTTGAAGTTGGCACAACTTTGGGACTTTGTGGGAGTTTCCAGCAAGGACCAAGACACACCCTTAATATGGTCGTGTCATCCCATGGTAGGGGGTGTTCTAGGATGAATGGAAAGGGAAACTAGGAGAAATTCAGATGAATATTGACAGTCCTCTGTCTCTGCCTCCTGCTCAGTGCTACAGATGGAGAAACTCCTGTTACTATGCCTTCTCTATGGGTATTCTCCTTAAAGGTGCACCTAAGCAAGTCCTTCCTTTCTTGTGTTGCTTTTGTCCAGTATTTGATCACAGAAATGAGAAACACAACTGACATGCTCAGTAAGAGAAGAAGACCTCTACAACTCTATTCACTGCATTTGACTGGGTCGTCATAAATTTCCCTCTGGGGAAATTAAAATGTTTATTAATTCAATATTAACACAGAATTAATAAAATAATAGTGGCATAATTTTATGGTATTCGTTATGTTAACAGACATTATCTAATTGAATCCTTATAATAAGTATAATCGATATGCATATGAGGATTATTAACTGTTAGAAACTGAGCCTGTGAAAGAGCGTATATTTAACCAAGGTTACACAGCTAAGCTGCCAAAGAAATCAAGCCTAGAATTTCAGCTGGCCTGATAGAAAAAGATTTCATGTATACTATCTGTGGTGGCTTGGGTGAGAAATGACCTCCATGAGCTCACATTTTTGCATAGTTGGTCTTTAGCTGGCAGCACTGTTGGAAAAGGTTATGAAACCTTTGGGGGGTGGTGCTTGCTCGAGGAAGTACCCCACTACAGTAGATCTTCAGAATTTGGGACTTGGCTTCAGTTCTGATTTGCTGTCTCTGCTTTCTACCTTTGGATGGAGATATGATCTTTCAGCTTCCTGCTCTGCTGCCATCTCTTCATCAATATGGACTTTCAGATTGTAGAGTTATTAATTCATACAATCGTAACTCAGAGTTCCCAAGCATTAGACTCGGTACGGGGAAATAGAGAGCTACAGATGTAAGTTTACAACTGAGCTAGCAAGAGTTCATTATTTGGTTTAATCACACCACTGGGCAGAGCATAGATTCTGATCAACTAATCATACAAATAGATAAATGAAAATCACAAGTACCATCAAGGTAGGACACGTTATATAGGAAGCCTGACTGGTTTAGAACCAGAACAATTCTTTTGCTGCACTTAAGATGAAGCACAAATCTGCAAAGAAAAAGGTTGAAAAGAACAGTGCTACACGTAAGAAAGAAAGATCAGTGTGGTTCGAGCATGGGTGAGGTTCAAGGCTTCACTAGCTTGTCAGGGAACAGAGAAGCAGGAGAGCTTCGCCTAGCATGCCAAGAATTGTGCCTGTGTCCTAAGATTAAAGGAATATCTCAAGGATTTTCAGTGAACAACTGGCATCATTTGATTTGCATACTTAAATTATTTGGACTGCAGAATAGAAACTGAAATGCTGATCTGAGCTACCTCGATGGAGGTGAAAATGATTCGAGACTATTCAGAAGGTAGATTTCTCAGAAGCTGGAGATGAAGGGAATTTATGCATTCAGAATGACTTCTAAGACTCCAGCATGCATGAATCTCCTTCAATTTAGAGCTGTTTCCTCTAGCAGGCTTTCCTTTCCATGTTTCCTTTCAGCAGCTCATGGTCAATTGATGCTGTGGTTTCATTAGTTATTAGAAACATGCAACTGGATACTTCTTAGTCACGTATCTCATTCTGCAGTTCATTGAAACTTTCCATGTCAACCTGATGTTAGAGACCATGTACAGTGCAGAATAGGAAAATCAGACAGGCTTCAATGGATGGAACACTGACCTGCAGTGTCCACTCACAAAAGAAGAAATACAACCTCTGTCCACACACTGTGCACTACCGTGCTTTCTCAGGTCATGGTTGACCTCAATGAGAGAGAGATTAGATTTTAATTGGTTTCTTACCATAAAACAGAAGTAAGAAAACACTTAATTAATTTTACCTTAATTAAATTTAAATGCTTTTAATTAACATTCAGAAATATTTTCCAGTAACTCTGTATTCTTTAAATTGAAGGGATGGGCAGATTTCTGATGCTAATGAAACCAGGAATTGAACTGTTCATAGGTTCACTTTTGATGTGTGGTATATGCATTTTTCTTTGTGTGTGTGTTGTGTATGGTGTATGTGTGTTGTCTATGGTGTGTGTGCACATGTGTGTGTTGTGTATCGTGTATGTGTGTGTGCATTTGTGCATGTTGTGTATGGTGTATGTGTGTGTGCATGCGTGTCTGTTGTGTATGGTGTATGTGTGTGCATGTGTGTCTGTTGTATATGGTGTGTGTGTGTTGTGTATGGTGCATATGTGTGTGTACATGTGTGTACAGGTTCGTGTGTCTGAATATATGTGAAGGTCAAATAGCCAGAAGCTGACTTTGAGTGTCTTCCACAGTGACTCTATACATATTTTTTTTTGAGACAGTGTCTGGCACTGAACTAGAGCTGGTCATCTTAGCTAGACTGGCTAGCCAGAAAGCCCCGGGCTCCATATTGTAGTATGGGGGTTACTAGTGCATGCCACCATATGGCTAAATTCCTGTTGTTACTAAAGCTGAATAAATATGTTCATATTTTGCTGTTGTTGTTGTTGTTGTTGAATGACTTTCAGTATAGTGTGGTAATATTTTGTTTGTGCTCTAATAAATAATGCTTGCTTGAAGATCAGAGTGTGGAGCTGGCCACTAGTTAACCATAAAGATCAGGCAGTGGTGATATATACCTTTAAGCCCAGCACTTGGGAGGTGGAAACAGGAAGTGATATGGCTTTGAGAGAGAGGAATATAAGGCAGGAGGAAAGAGATATTCAGCCTTTCGTTTTGAGAATTTCAGAGAGGGAAGAACTTTAGTGGCTTGGTGCTTTACTTCTCTGATCTTTGAGTTTTCAACCCCCTAATATCTGACTCTAGGTTTTTATCATTAAGACTAATTAGAATTCATGCATAGTAGAGAAATTCTTACGGGGTAACAGAAATTCAATGAAAAATGCCATTTTCTCAAGCTTATTTTTAAAAAAATAATATTCTGACTGTAATATATTTGGCTACACATGCTTTTCTGAAGGGAAGACATAAGCCTTCCGATCTTGTGTTCCCCTTCCAAGAAGGAGAGGAGAGGTAAAAATGTCAGTGACTTGTGGAAAGCTGGTTCGAAAGCAAAACTCCTCATGTGTAAAGCAAAAGCAGGGCTCCACATTGGATGTTTCGCCTACATGGTGCCCCCTCCCCATGCCCCGGAGGACTCTTCCTTTAATACAAAGCTTTCTTACAATCAACTTGAACTATCTGCTTTTGGAAATGTCAGCATACCACTCACAAATGTCCCTCAAGGAATTATCTAGAACTTCCAAAGGCCACATCTATAGATTTTGATATCTTTTGTATAAAATAATCAATACTGTTTAGCTATTGTGCTGAAAAGAACTATTTGTGTGCGAGCAGAAATTCCAACTAAAGTCATTCCTTAGCAGATCTGCAACTGTTGCTTGAGCTCGCTGGCTGTTTTGAAGCATCCCTCATGACACAGTTCAGTTGGGGGTGACAGAAAGCGATGCACTGTGACTCTTCGTCCTTCGGCTCATCGAGTAATTTATAAACAAACCTGCAGCATTTAGTGGCCGAGTTAAGGAGAGGGGTGTCTTAGCTACTGTTTCTGCTTCTGTGACAAAAACATATGACTAAGTCAGATTAAAGTTTGTGGGTACAGTCTATGATGCAGTCATAAAGAGAGCTTGAAGCAGATGGTCATTGCATTTGTAGCCAGGAAGGAAAGAGAGAGAGAGAGAGAGAGAGAGAGAGAGAGAGAGAGAGAGAGAGAGAGAAATACAAATGCTGGTGATTTTAGCTGATTTTATCCTCTGTATTAGATCTAAGACCCAAGCTTATGTAATGGTACTGTCCAGGGTTAGGGTGAATCTTCTCAACTCAATTAACCTAATCTAGAAAATCCCTTACCATCATGCCCAGAGGTTTGTTTATTAGTGGATTCTAGATTCTGGCAAGCTGGCACACAATTTTAACCATTACTAGGGGGAAAGGAATAAGATATAATTGTACAGAGGGAATAAAGAAGTAGAAAAGGTATGAAAAGGAAAGGGTTAAAGAAAGAAAAAAAATGAGAGAAAAGGGGTGTCATTGGAAGATCACAGGTCAGAGTCTGTCCTAACTATATATAATAAAACTATGTATACTGTTTGATACCACAATAGAAATAAACTCATGATAATGGCTAATGAGTTCCTTCTAATACTCAGTGACATGCCAGAGCTAAGTAATCGAATTCTTGAGGCCTTGGAAGTTGGCAGGGCAGGTGCTCTTGGGACAGATAAATGAGAAGATTGTAGGATATGCAGCAGATATCACCAAATGTCTTGAACTTGTTAGTCAGGCTGACTGTCCCATTCCTCTCTGGAAGAGCCCCGTTCTTTAAACCAGGGGTGGTAGAGGGAGCACACGCAAATGCTGCAAAGAGCATGCTCAGCTTTTATGTGAAGATGACAAATAGCTACTCGCCACCTAAGGAAGGAAAAATTAGTCAAACAGAAACAAAACCATGATGTGTGGGCATGGATGTGTTTCCAGGAAAGAGGCATCAACCCGAGTGTTCTAGCCTCGACTCTGAGAGCGCCCTTACGTGCTGATTATTTTTACATTTCAACATTTATCACAAAGCGTGTCTAAGCATGCCTGCTGTGTGTATGGGACACCTTTTCATTTCCTAAGCTCACAAAGTCTGTATTTACAAAGCGAGAGGACACATATAGACACACAAGTTAACAGGTTGACAGACTTCCTTTGAGGCTTTTGTTTTTTGAATGCCATTTGTCAAGGAGCGAGGCACTTTTTTTTTGTTTTCTGTTTTTTTTTTTTTTTTTTTTTTTTTTTTTTTTTTTTTTTTGCCCTGCAATTCTTATATTGATTGGCACTGGTATCCTTTCTATTTAGAAGAATTCAAGTCATTCTCACCTGTGTACATTCAATTTTGTCAACTGTGTTTTAGGTTTCCAGGGAGCATTCATTCTGGTGCCCTATTTATTTTGATGTCTGCAAACGGCTCTGCATTTGATAGGTCTGAAATCAATGCCTTGAACTAACTGATGGCTTTTCTTACCAAGAAGGACATTGTGGGGGGATGAGCAGGAAGAGATGTGTATGGGTAAGTTTCCCAATTTACAGTAAAAATAGAAGTGAGAATCTAGATGACCGCGTGCCTGCCCAGCATACAGGAAACACTGGGCGTGGTGGCAAAGGCTTGGAATCTCAACACCTGGGAGGTAGCGGCACGAAGATCAGATGTTCGTATTTATCGTCATCTACATGTTGAAGTTAAAGCTAACCTGAGCTACGTGAGACTCTGCCACAAAATTATAAATATCAATCAAGCAATTAATTAAAATTACAGCTACCAATGCTTTCATTAGTCATTCAGCTGACTGTTTGTAGGGCACAGACTGGCCTGGGATAAATTACCGTGAAGTCTCTTTAAGGATGTTTTGTTTGTTCAAGTTCCTATTTATAACATGCTGATGTATTTTTTTTTTAAAAAAAATGTGGTAGAGCCATCAGGAGAAAAGATGGAAGACAGAAATGAATCTACGTTGGAGAACTGTTGCGTGCCATGCAAAGATGTTCACATATCTTTGTTTATGTTTTTTATTCACCCTTTCCTGTGAGAAATAGTCGGTTTCCTACAACTATTTGCTGCTATCATGTTAGGAACCTCCAGTGCCAAAGATAGACTTGGATGGGTCTAAAGATAAAGTGTCTTCGGTGCAAGACCTGGAAAAGAAGCAACCATTTATGACACTACACTCCTAGTAACGGTCCTGGACTGGAATTATCATGAGTTCAGTCAATGATACATGGAGAAGGTTTCTGAGAATTTCCAGGACACGATCTCCTTTAGTCTTGCAAGTAGACATGGAGATGTCAGTGCCTCTTCCCATTTGAATATTCCGCAAACAAATAGACATGAAGTTTGCAACTGTGTAGCCAAGGGCATGCCAGTGAATGCAGACATACGTGACAGAGTCATGTCAATCAGAAAACAGTGAAGCCAGAAATACATCTTGACTTCTGGACAGAAGAAGACACAAATAGTTCAAAATTCCTCACAGCATCCTTGAGAATAAATGTGTCTAATTTCATCTCACCTTGTAAAATTTGAGAAGGAGGGGTTGTTGCTATTTTGTCTGAATTAAACGTAACTAGTCAGGTGATGTGCCAAGCATACATGACCACATTATCTCATTTCGTTTTCAGATGACTCTCCAATATTGTACTATTATTCTTCTGTACTATAATATTATCATTTTATAGACCGTGAAGTTGTTGATGACTAGATAATTTCTGAAGAGGTACAGGTCTGACCCTGCCTCCGAGTGTCCACACACACAACACCAGGCTGCTTCTGCTAATCATTATTCTTTGCACATAATTTTGTACCTGATTTTACTGTTGTTTTAGTTTTTTTCCCGAGGGGAAGAAAAACAACAGCACATTTTAAAAACACTGCTGCAAAACAAGCTAAAAAAAACGATCAACTCCTCATTCTCCCTCTGTTCTCGATCCTTCTAACAGGCCCAGAGGTGCAGCTTCTCTCTGTAACTAGCTTGTGCTATTTTTTTAGGTTTTTTCTTCCTTTTTCAGACAACATGGCAAAAGTGTTGAAATTCAGAGAGTTGATTTCTTATTAAACTGGAGCTATCTGTCCAGGGGCTTCTCTTCATAGCACCACCAACTGGAAGAGACACAGTGCTTAAAGCCAACAGCTACGTCAAATCCACAGGTCAGACTTTTTAAATAAAACCACCGAATCTGAGGACGTCTGTCATAGCACATCATAGAGACTAAGAAAGGAACTGTACGCAGTTAAGTATGAAATGGAGTTGGCTGACCTCTGTGCACAGGAAGAGATGCTCATTGATCAGGTTGACACAAGGGCCAAGGTTTGCCTCCTCCCAGGAGAAGACTCCTGGGAAAAAGGTTAGCAACATGGAGTTTTGATTTTGCTCTGAGCTGGTTTTCATTCGTCATTTTGTTCTTTCCTTAGCAGAAATACTTGCTCTTTTAAAAACAAATTAGTATTTCCCTTGGTATTATACAAAAATGTACATTTTATAATATAAAATTATTTATATTTTCCTATAGACTCACACCATTCTCCCTTATGTTATCTATTGATACCATAAAAAAAAACTTTTCTATATGAGTCAGTAGAAGACAGGGGCAGTGATATCCTCAGTTTATCTGTAGTATCATTAATATCCAGTTAATCGCACTCATTACAAAAGTAAAATCCATGGAGGCTATCTTTACATCTCACAAGATGACTTGTAAACTTCAAAGGGAGAGATGAATGGATTCTTCAATAGATGATAATTTCTCATTGTAGGAAGTAAGCAAAATGAACATAATTAATTATTGGAAGACTGCATTTTTCTTGTTCGGAAACTAAGCACGGTGAAGTCACGTGGCTCCGTAAGTCATTCTCAGAGAGTCAGAATGTTATTATTTCACTTTTGGTATCTACTGACTGAAGAAACACTTTTCTATCTAACTGTGTGCCCTGAACACTAAGCAGGGACATTTGTAATACAAAGAACTTCATCTTTGCTTCAGGGTATTTAGGACACAGAAAAATAATGAAAATTATAAAATAGTGTAACAACTAGGAATGAACATTCCTGTTCCACTTGCCATACCCAAGAGTTTGGACAATATGGTGCTGGGGAGATGCTTCAATGGGTAATGTCCTCATCACAAAAGCATAAAGACCAAGTTCAAATCACTAGCACCTAACTCAAAATTCTGGATACTATAGCCTGTCCCTGTGTCTCAGTGCTAAGGATATAAAGACAGGAGAATCTCTGAGACTTGCTGACTAGCTAGCCCAACAAGCTGATGGACAGGGAGAGGCCCTGCCTCTAAAGATAAGGTGGAAAGAAACAGAGGAAGCCACTTGATGCTGATCTCTGACTTCCACACGCCCCCCCCCCAGACACACACAGGAACACACACACAGAGAGACAGACAGACACACACAGAAACACATACAGACACACAGGAACACACACAGACACACAAGAACACACATATACATATTTTGGCAATACAGAGAAAGATCTTCTAAGCCTGAAGCAACAAAGACTGTTCATGGCTGCTCCCTGCTATGGACCCCAGAGAATGATGTATTTTCTTATTTAAAATTCACTTTCAAAATGATTATGGCTTAGGGAAAACATGGAAATAAATGAAAGGTATTGCTCTGACAATAACATGGCATTTTGCTTTGCTCGAGCTGTAGCATTTGTTCCTGTCAAATAGAACCTAATTCATCTTCCTAAATTTTCTCATATAAAATGATGAATATTCGCCTGTAAAATTTATGGAATTAATATCTTTCAGAATTACCAATTCACTGCAGTTTGCTGCCAGTTTATCTCTGAGACAAATGTATCATCAGGTTTCCAGTCAAACTCATTCACGTAAGCAAGAGACTAAAGACTCACCTAGTCATAACTCCTTAATCAAAACATTCCCCACTCCCTCAATAGCTAATGAGTATCAAAGAAGAGATTCAAGCTCAGAGTTCCGGGAAGCCCAAATTCTCTCATTATTGACATATGACTTCCTATTACAGCTCAGCGAAGAGTAGGAACTTTAATTCATTTTTGAAAATGAAAGACATTTGCTTACAATATCTCAGTATAGAGTAGAGAATCAGGCAGCAATGGAGCAGCATTCATAGAAACACACCAGAGCCTTTAAACAGCAAGATGGGGGTGAGTGACCAGGGCTGATGAGAGCCAGAAGGCCAAGCCACTAGCTCTGTGTAGATCAAGCCCATTTCTACCTCAACTTCCTATTTGTTCTGGTGTATCTTCTGGGTGTGTCACCTGAGCTGATTTCTTACTCTTCTCCTTGGTAGATGTTTTTAATCTCAGCAGTTTCTTCTCACTCAGAGTTGCTCTCATTCAAAGTTCCCAACTGAATGTGATCCATCATGTCGCCACCGACTTTGCCATTCTTTGAGTTTCTGTGACATGCCATAGCTCACTTGTGTGCTGACCCGCACAGGCCAGTGAGGTATTTTTTTTTTTATGACTGGAAATGTACAGACAAATTGAAACAATCTCATGTGCATGGGTCTGTGAGGTAGCTTCACATCCCGATGCCTAGGGAGCAGTCAGGAAGCATCTTATATGTGCTCAAGATTCAGGTAGGACATACCCTCTCCTCCAATTCTTCCCTGACTTCTGTTCTTGTAAGGCAACCAGCCAAGGCTCTGGGACACTCAGAGGTTTTACAAATCGGGAAATGAACTCATGTGCCACCTCAAAGTTAAAAGATACTTTGTGCCAGCTATAGGAAGAGTTTCAACTAACTCCCATGAAGGGCACATAGGAAACCAGCTGTGGGTTCAAGCTGAGTGGGCTGCAATACTGGCTCCATAGTTGCCCCAGGAATGTTTGCTAAAGTTAATTTTTCTGACATTCCATCTCATCATACACAAAATGGGCACACTCATAGTATCTACCCTATAGGATTTCTGAAGGACTAAACACAACAATAGAGAGAAGTCAGGACAAACGCCTAACAGTGACTGTCTCAAGCAATGGCCATTGCTGCATCATGCCTGGCTCCTTGCTATGTACTTTCTTCGTATGATTTCACTTTAATCATCGCCATATGCCTTCTGGGGAATTGCTATTCCCGGTCTTTGACAGAGAAGGTGGTAGATGGTGAACTTGAATTAAATTTTCACAGGAACTCCTAGCCCCGTGATTTGTAACTTTATAAAAGCTTCCACTCAAGTTCAAGATTAGAGCTTAAATTATGACCCTCCACAAGGGGAGAAAGGGGAGTTAAGTTTCGGAATGAGCAAAAGACTTTTTAAGGTTTCAAAATTATGTTCCCACAGTGGTATTAACACTTGACAACCTTAATGCTCTACAACCTTAAAGCCCTGCTTAATTCAACGTATAAGGAGTAATGGTGGCACACGGGCTGCTGCCATGCCGAGGCTCAGAGTGCATAAAAAGCATCTGTTTCCCCATAATGCCTCAATGAATCATTATGACAAACGGAAATAAAGTCAGCGCGTCTCACTGTAGAGCTGATGTTGCTTTTCTGCTTGCAAGGCCCAGAAGTTAATTACTATGAACAGATGTGCTCAGATTGGACAAGAATTTATCCTCCACGAATTTCAGCATGGACTAAAACAACACAATACGGTTGGCATGTTTGTACTTCTCGGGTGGCTACTGAAAGGAAGGTTTAGTGCACTATCTCAGTGTTTGTGTGAGGGCCTTGAGGGCCTGATTTTCCAGTTGCTATTCCTTCCAGACAAATCCAAGGTGATGGTTTGAATGAGAATTTTTCCCCATACGCTCATATATTCCCCTGATGGCAGTCGTCCTGATACGGAAGATCATGGAACCTTTAGGAGGTAGAGCCTTGCTGGAGGAAGAAGGCCATTGGAGGTGGGCTTTGAGGTTTTATAGTCTGGCCTCACTTCCTGTTCTTCTTCTGCTTTTTGCATCCTGAGGAAATGAGATCTCTTTGCTTCCTGACTGGGCTAGATCACATTTCTGCTATTCCTCCCGTCTTATGATGGACTATTTCTCCTCTGGAACTGGAAGCTAAATTAAAAGCCCCTTGACCTCTGTCTAAGTCACAGCATTTTATCATAGCAACAGAAAATGAACTAACACATCTTCCTTACACATGGGTATGGTGACACTGCCTCATTCCTATGGTAGCTGTGGCTGCTTGCTTGTACTGTTCATGTGCCAGATTGAAGAAGCCAGAATTCTATGTATATCACTACTTGAAGAAGTTAACTGTATTCACTATTATGATAGGTCATTCTCTTCCCTTTTGGTACTGGTGACCTCATGACAGAACGTTCTTATTCCTTCTAAATAGGGAGACCAGATATCCACAATTCATTAATTTTATTTAGTATCATGAAATCCTTTTCATCCCTTCTGAAGCAGGTAACCAGGGAGACGAAGATTAATTTGCTCACACAGACACTTCTTTAAGGGTTCAAAATGTGTGTATGTGATTCTTACAATCAGAGTACAAAGTATGGAACAATAATTGATAGCTCGTTATATTCAAAAGGTATTTTTGATTTATTTTCCTCAACAGATAAATTATTTGCTACTTAGGTCCAAGGTATATAAAGAAGAGAAGGATGCTTTTCTATTCAACCCCATATATGAGATATAAAATCAACTCTACAGGGTATGTTCAGTGTTAAATGGAAAAAGATGTTTGCCCAAGGACTCATGAAGATGATAATGAAGGAAAAAAAATCCTGTAACGTAAGTACTAAATATGAACTGACTTCCTTATGAAGGTCATCCATAACTAACCTCATTTACCTTAGTTACTTGGTTGCATGGTACACTGTTGTCATTGTTACTTTTCTAGAGATGAGACACTAGAGGCTTAGTGAAACCGTGTCTTCTAGAGAACACAGTAGCTCACAGACAGAGGCCCCATATGACTGCAGATGTACTGGCTGCATTGCCCTGGGAAGTAATGAAGTCAGGAGTACAGGTACCCACTACAAATGTTCTGTTGTTGAGTTGGGGAAGGGTTCACAAAGGAGCTGCCAAGTGATCTGGGCATTGAGGATGAAGGATTTTTATCAAAGGAAGTTTATTTAACATAATGGAGTAGTCAGACCAAACCCAGAGATAACTATGCTCTAATTCAAATGTACCTTGATTCCCCCATCATCTAAAACACCTCTGAAGAGGTTGGTGGGCTCACTCGGTGGTTTCTTTGTTCACTAAAATAGGATAAGCATAGCCTTCATTTCTTGTACTGTTACAGCCTTGACATTGGTCCTCATAATTCACTCATTTCCTAATGATCCATATCAATATAATTAACTCAAAATTAACAAGGCTTCAGGACTGATAATAAAACAAAACCAAAAACCCTGCCTAATGTTATTTCCTTGGCCAAAGATTGGATAAATCTCAGTGCTAGTCTGTGCACACCATTCTGTGCAGCCTCTTCATTTTGTTTGAATATGTGGAAATAGAAAACAATATACAAGGTCAGTTCTCTCCATCTAACATGTGGGTTCTTAGGCTGGGACTCTGACCATTAGGCTTGGTGAGACTTCCTTTACCCCATGAGCCCATCTCACCACCATAATGTTTGAGATAAAGTCTCTCACTAAATTTAGAGTTTACTAGTTAGACTAAGCTGGCTGACCATTGACTCTCAGGCATCGTTATCTCTGTTTCTCCAGTTCTGGAATTATAAGAGCACATACCCACATGTTGCCTTTTATGTCTGTATTAAAGATCTGAGCTCAGGTCCTCCTGATATGTAGCAAGCCATGTCTCCAGCACTTTTTTTCCTTTGTCTTCAGAAGTCCCAATTTGAAGGTTACTATTCCTAAGGGACTTGTAGAAACTATCCAGAATGATCTTGTAGAAGTTTATCAGAGACTGGGGAAATGTTTGAGGTTCCAAAGCAAGACAGTGGTAAGCAATTTCCATTACAAAATTCTACCCAATGTCTCTTATTTTCAGATGTGTACACTGTCCTTATCATAGTGATAAAATTTCATCTCCCCAGACTCCTTTGAGAAGTGTTTCCTATTTGAGACATGAGGAAGCTAGAGAACTGAGGACTGAGACTGTGGATTCAATGGTGCACACCTATTATTATTAGAAACAAACCCCAAGCCCAGTGTAATAGATTTTAAATCCTTTGCCGTTTCTGCTAGGAAGGAGAGAAATCTGAATATTGACTTTCTGATGACACCTAGGTAGACTCCCCTTGTCACTACCAGTGCCCTGCTTTTTCTTCCATAGGAGAGGGTATTTTCATGGTCAGTTGGAAGAAGTCTGCACCCACCATTGCAAATCCTGGAATGAGTGAGGGAAGTAAGCCTGGCCAATGGCAGGGTCAAAGACAAGACCCCCAAAGCAATGCATTAAGCACCGAGTACTAGGTATTTGCAGCCATTTTAAGGAATAGTTCTTGTGAGCCTGGGCTTTGTTAAGCCTAGACCCTGAGTCATATCCTCATACATGAGGGTGACCCAAGTTGGAAGCCAGCAATAGGGTAAAGCCAAGAATTCATCTAGATTTCTTTATGGCTCTCCGTTTCTTAGTTCTCAGGAGCCATTGACACGAAAGGCTATGACCAGTTCTTTTTTCACACATGCAGGCTTTCTAAAAATTATAATCTCTTAGAGATCTGTGATAATTATTATTATCAGTGTAGTTCCACAGGAATGATTCTGCTGAAGTGATGTGTTTTACAAAAGGAAAACATCGGAGATGACAGCAAAGGAGTGTGTGTCAAAACTTACACCAAGACTTAAGAGTTTAAATAAAAAATGAATTAAAACTTGATATGGAAATACATACACATGTAATTATAAAAAGTGTGAAATAATAAAGATTGTTCCACTAGATGTTGAAATAAATTTTGAAATCACTGATGATTGAAAACATGGAACAAAAAATATAAGACCTGGCAAGATACTCTATAAGAGACACATGGCAACTGCTTTTTACATGGGATATAATGACTCGGCACTTAAGAGCACTGCTGTTCTTGTAAAGGACCCATATTCTGTACAAAGTGCCCACATCAGACAGATCACAACCACTTGTAACCCTAATGCCAAGGAATTTGATGCCATCTTCTGTCCTCCATGGACACCAGGCACGTGTGTGTGTCTGTGTGTGTGTGCATGCACGCACACCCATGCACATGTGCATTTATGCACTCACACATACATATAAGATACAATAAATAAATCTTCAAAAAATCATGGAGTAGTAGGGATGACTATTTGAAGGAAACATACAAGTTCTGTCATTTTTTGCAAAAATGTAGTCAGAGGAATAAAGTACACTTACATATGTTTACAGTCTCAAATGGGACTTCTCTAGAGCAACACCAAATATAGAAATCACAAGGTAAAAGCTGATAGGTTTCCAGAAAGACTACCACTGTTTCAAAAGCATATACTATGCCTTCAAATATAGAAGGGAAAATATTAAGGCTGGGAACATATTTGCAAAATAAGTAACAAATTTATGGGAACAAGAAGGGTAATGATAGCAAAACAGAAAGCCTTGAATGACAGTTTTAAAAGGAAAGTAATTTACTGAAAAATATTTTTGATGAGATTCAAGTTCACAAAGAAGTTACCAGGTCTTGGTTTAGCTTTGGTATATGGTACTTATTTAAAAAAATTTCCATTTCTTTTGTATTTTCCAGTTTTGTGGCATACAGGCTTTTTTAGTAAGATCATGAGGACTACTGAGAACTCAAGAACAATGGCAATGGGTTTTTGATCCTACTGCACATACTGGCTTTGGGGGAGCCTAGGCAGTTTGGATGCTCAACTAAACCTGGATGGAGGTGGGCAGTCCTTGGACTTCCCACAGGTCAGGGAACCCTGATTGCTCTTCTTCAAGCTGATGAGGGAGAGGGACTTGATCGGGGGAGGGGGAGGGAAATGGGAGGCGGTGGCGGGGAGGAGGCAGAAATCCTTAATTAAATAAATAAATTTAAAAAAAAAGAAGTTACCATCAGGCCTTGGGGTTGAGTCCTGTAATCCCATCTACTAGGAAGGCTGAGGCAGGAAGCCACAATACTTCCTGCAAGGGTTCCTTTTATCCACTTGAAGATGAGCCTGAGATCACAGAGTCTGCAATGCAGGAAATGGGCACCTGCCTCCAGGAGAATTCCTACTTCCTTCCAGGAGGTAGAAGCTCCTTGGAGGGAAGCTTGACTGACATCAGAGTCCGCAGAGAGGGAGACTCCTAGTGGTCAATCTGCAAAAGCCAGGTTACAAACTAGTTCACTGTGACCCAGTGAATGAGACTTAAAAGAAGATATTGAAAGAAAAAGGTCAAGATTAAGGTGAACAGAAAATGCAGTCACAGAAAGTTCTTCTCTTTTATTTTGTTTTTTGAGACAGGGCTTCTCTGTGTAGCTTTGGAAACTGTTTTGAGACTTGCTCTGTAGAGCAGGCTGGCTTTGAACTCACAGAGACCCACCTGTCTCTGTCCCATTAGTGCTGGGATTAAAGGCATGCACCACCATCACCAAGCATAAGAAAAGAATTTTAAGGTGCTCTTGATTTCAAAGATGTAAGGAAACAGTATCTGTGTGTCTCTCTCTGTGTGTCTCTGTGTGTGTCTATGTGCATTGTGTTTTTAGTGCAGAGAATTGAACATGGCCTCCTACCTGACAGAAAGAAAGAATTCTACCTCTAGACTACTACATCCACAGACCTATATCATTAAAAAAATTACTTTAAATACACACAAATATTTTTATTTTATTTGAAAAAGAAATAAGACATATTACTGTTTTAAGAATGATATTTGCTAGAGCAGGCCTGAGCCAGTGACCTCCACCAGAGCAGGTCCAAACCAGGGGCATCTCTGGGAACAGGTTGGAGCCAGTGACCTCTACCAGATCAGGCCCAAGGCAATGACCTCCACAGGAGCAGGTACAATGGAGCCACCGTTGAGGGAGCAGACCCAAGCTAAAGACCTCTGCAGGCCAGGGAGCAAAATCAGCAACCTCTGAAGAAGCAGGCCCAAGTCAACAACCTCCACCAGAACAGGCCTGAGTCAGTGCATCTGCCCCAGTGGGCCCAAGTCAGCAACCTCAGCCAGAACATCCACAAACAAGCAACCTCTATGGGAGCAGGCCCGAATGCCCCCAGAATTGCAGAGTGGCCCACAGAAGCATTGAGTGACCTCCAAGAATTTCGAGTGACCTACAGGGTGACTGCACCATGAGGAGTAACCATCAGAGCCCTGAATTATCCACTGGCAACTGAAATATTGATAACCAGAAATACAGTCTCAACTATACCAGAGGAAAAGATGGGTAGACAAGATAAGAATACACTCAACACCACAAAGAACAACATGATACCACCAAAAACTAGTGTCCCTACAACAGTAAGACTTGAACACCCCAATATAGATGAAGCAGAAGAAAATGACCTAAAAAAATACTTTAGGAGAATATTTGAAGCCCTTAAAGAGGAAATGAAAAATTTCCTCAAAGAAATGGAGGAAAAGACAAACAAAAAAAATGGAAGAAATCTAAAAAACAACCTTAAAGAAAACCAAGAAAAAACAATCAAACAGATGAAAGACATGATTAAATATTTGAAAACTGAAATAGAGACAATAAAGAAAACACAAGCCGAGAAAACTACAGAAACAGAAATTATGAGAAAATGATCAGAAACTACAAGTGCAGGCATAAACAGCAGTACAAGAGATGGAAGAGAAACTCTCAAGTGCTGAATATACAGCAGAAGAAATAGAGTCACTGATGAAAAAAATGTTAAATCTAACAAAAGCTTAACACAAAATATCCAGGAAATGAGGGACACCATGAAAAGACCAAACCTAAAAATAATAGGATGGAAGGGAAAGAAGTTCAACCCAAAAGCACAGAAAATATATTTGATGGGGGAGAGTCTTCTCTGCTCCTTACTACATATATTCAACAAACTCATAGAATAAAACTTTCCTAACCTAAAGAAAGATATGTGTATGAAGATAAAAGCTTACAGCACACCAAATAGACTGAATTCAAAAAGTCCCCTTGCCATATAATAATCAAAACACTTAATGTAGAGAATTAAGAAAAAAATATTAAGAGCTGCAAAGGAAAAAGGCCAAGTAATATATAAAGGCAGACCTATCAGAACTACACTTGACTTCGCAATGGAAACAATGAAATCCAGAAAGTCCTGGTCAAGTGTTAATGCACATTTTAAAAGACCACTGATGCCATCCCTGACTACTATACCCAGCAAAACTTTCAATCACCATAGATGGAAAAAACAAAATATTCCATGGCATATGAAAACAGAATCCATCTTTCTGCTGCATACAAGAAACACAATTCAACCTCAAAAAGAGATATCGCCTAAGAATAAAAAGTTGGGAAAAATATTTTCCAATCAAATAGACCTAAGAAACAAGCGGGTATAGCTATCCTAATATACAACAAAATAGACTTCAAACTAAAATCAATCAAAAGAGACAAAGAAGGACAGTTCATACTAGTCACAGGAAAAATCCATCAAGAAGAAATCTCAATACTGAACACCTATTCTCTAAATATAAGGGCACCCTCATATGTACAAGAAATACTGCTAAAGCTTAAATCACACATTAAACCCCACACACTAATAGTGAGAGACTTTAACACCCCACTCTCACCATTGGACAGGTCTGTCAGACAGAAATTTAACAGAGAAATAAGGAAACTAACAGATGTTATAACTCAAATGGATTTAACAGAATAATCCCATGTATCTTATTGTATTACCATGGCTTAAAATTAGAATTCAATAGCAAAATTGAAAGTCCACAAACACATGGAAATTAAACAATGCTCACATAAATTATCAATGGGCCAAGAAAGAAATAGAGGGAGAAATTAAAGACTTCTGAAAATTCAATAAAAATGATCATACAACATACCCAAATTTATCGAACACAATGAAAGCACCGTTAAGAGAAAAGTTTATAGCGTTAAATGTCTACATAAAGAAGCTGGAAAAATACCACACTAGTGAATTAACAGAACATTTAAAAACTCTAAAACAAAACAAAGCAAACTCACTCAGAAGGACTAGATGGTAGGAAATAATCAAATTGAGAGCTGAAATAAACAAAATAGAAATAAAGAAAACAATACAAAATAATCAATGAGACAAAGAGTTCTTTGAGGAAATCAACAAAATAAGCAAACTTTTATCCAAGCTAATCAAAAGGCAGAGAGAATATTCAAATTAACAAAATCAAAAATGAAAAGGGGGAACATAACAGACATGAAGGAAACCCAGAGAATCATTAGGACATATTTCAAAAACTTATACTCCACAAAATTGGAAAGCTTAAAGGAAATGGAAAACTTTTTAGATAAATATCACTTACCAAAAGTAAATCAAGACCAGATAAGCAAATTAAATATATAACTGTTAAAGAAATAGAAACAGTCATCAAAAGTCTCCCAACCAAAAAAAAAAAAAATCCCAGAGTCAGATAGTTTCAGTGTAGAATTCTACAAGATTTTCCAATAAGAACTAATATCAATACTCCTCAAATTGTTCCACTCAATAGAAACAGAAGGGGCATTGCCTACAATTACCCTGATACCACACATAAAGACATTACTAAGAAAGAGAAGTACAGACCAAACTCACTCATGAGCACTAATGCAAAACTACTCAATAAAATACTTGGACTTCCCACAGGGCAGGGAACCCTGATCGCTTTTTGGGCTGACGAGGGAGGGGGACTTGATTGGGGGAGGGGGGAATGGAAGGCGGTGGCGGGGAAGAGACAGAAATCTTTAATAAATAAATAAATTAAAAAAAATACTGGTAAACAGAATACAAGAAAACATCAGAAAAATCATCCACCATGATCAACTCGGATTCATCCCAGAGATGCAGGGATGGTTCAACATACAAAAATCTGTCAATGTAATCCACCATATTAACAAACTGAAAAAAAAAAGACCACATGATCATCTAATCAGATGCTGAAAAAGCCTTCGACAAAATACAAAATCCCTTCATGATGAAGGTCTTGGAGAGATCAGGGATACAAGAAACATACCTAAACATAATCAAAGCAATATACAGTAAGCCAACAGCCAACATCAAACTAAATGGAGAGAAAGTCAAAGCGATCCCATTGAAATCAGGAGCAAGACAAGGCTGCCCACACTCTCCATATCTATTCAATATAGTTCTTGAGGTCCTAGCTAGAGCAATAAGACAGAAAAAAAGGAGATCAAGGAATACAAATTGGAAAAGAAGTCAAACTCTCACTATTTGATGATGATATGATAGTTTATATAAGCCACCCCAAAATTCTACCAAGGAACTTATACAACTCATAAACACTTTCAGTAATGTAGCAGGATACAATATTAACTTAGAAAATCAGTAGCCCTTTTTTATACAGATCATAAATGTGCTGAGAAAGAAATCAGAGAAACATCATCCTTCACAATAGCCACAAAGATGATAAATGGGCTGAGAAAGAAATCAGAGAAATATCACCAATCACAATAGCCAAATAACATAAACTATCTTGGAGTAACTCTAACCAAACAAATGGAAGACCTGAATGATAAGAACTTTAAATCTTTGAAGAAAGAAATTGAAGAAGACACCAGAAAATGGAAAGATCTCACATGCTCTTGGGTAGGAAGAATTAGCATAGTAAAAATGGTAATCTTACCAAAAGCAATTTACAGATTCAATGCAATATCCCTCAAAATCCCAGCAAAATTCTTCACAGACCTCAAAAGAACAATACTCAACTTCATATGGAAAATCAAAAAACCCAGGTTAGCCAAAACGATCCTGTACCATAAAGGAACTTCTGGAGGCATCACAATCCCTGACTTCAAACTCTGCTACAGAGCTACAGTACTGAAAACAACCTGGTATTGGCATAAAAACAGACAAAAGAAACAATGGAACCAATTTGAAGAACCGAATATTAATACACACACCTATGAACACCTGATTTTGACAAAGAAAAAAAATAGAAAATAGAAAAAAAAGTATATTTAACAAATGGTGCTGGCATAACTGCATATCAACATGTAGAAGAATTAAAATAGATCCATATCTATTGCCATGCACAAAACTCAAGTCCAAATGTATCAAAGACCTCAACATAAAACCAACCACACTGAACCTCACAGAAGAGAAAGCGAGAAGTACACTTGAACACATTGGCACAGAATATCACTTCTTAAATATGACCCCAGTAGCACAGACAGTGAGAGAAACAATTAATGGAACCTGCTGAAACTGAGAAGCTTCTGTAAAGCAAAGGACACAGTCAACAAGACAAAATGACAGCCTACAAAATGGGAAAAGACTTCACTAACCCCACATCAGACAGAAGGCAGATCTCCAAAATATACAAAGAACACAAATAATTGGTCATCAAAAGAACAAATGATCCAATAAAAGAATGGAGTACAGACCTAAACAGAGAACTCTCAACAGAGGCATCTAAAATGGCTGAAAGACCCTTAAGGAAATACTCAACATCCTTATCCATCAGAGAAATGGAAATCAAAACAACTTGAGATTTCATCTTATACCTGCAAGATTGGCCAAGATCAAAAACACTGATGACAACTTATGCTGGAAAGGATGTGGGGTATGGGAAAGGCTCCTCCATTGCTGGTGGGAGTATAAACCAGTACAGTCACTTTGGATATCAGTATGGTGATTTCTTAGAAAATTAAGAAGCAACCTACCTCAAGACCTAGCACTACGACTTTTGGGTACATACCCAAAGGAGCCTCAATTGTACCACAAGCACATGTTCATAGCAGCATTGTTTGTTATATAATCAGAACCTGGAAACAATCTAAATGCCCCTTGACTGAAAAATAGTTAAAGAAAATGTGGTACATTTACACAAGGGAGTACTAAACAGCAGGGGAAAAAAAGGCATCTTGAAATTTGTGGGAAAAACAACAAAGAGGGCCCTAAAAAAGACATACATGAATCTAATCTACATGGGAAGTAGAAAAAGAAAACCATTGTTGTGCATTGCCTTAAGTCATGGCTACCACAGAGTATGCAATCAGTATTCTTTAAATTAATTACTCAAAAGAAAATATCAGGAAGATTCATGTTGGTGTTAGGAGATAAAGGTACATTCAGACTTTTAGAAAACAACTGGCCAGTCTTTGTTAATGAGGATAAACAACAACCACAAAAAAAACTATTAAATATGCAAATAACAGACACAACTTCTTAATATTCCCAACACTGACTTTTAACTTTTAAAATAGGAGGACATAATATTTGTATAACAAAACAGTACTTAAGTGTCAAAGTTTCTCTCATGTGTATCTTTATTCCTTTTATTTGTTAAAGTAATGAATGCAAAAGCTAACTTTTCATGGCAAAAATATCAATGGGGATTTGTTAGGATCAAGATAATGATGGATGTGTTTTCTTCACAATGTTGTAGAATTTGTTGTTTTTCAATCTTTTTACTAACATACTAGGTTTTTAGAAACAGAAAATTCAGATTAAGTGCAAATTCAAGATATCATCTACATAGCTTGTTATGAAGATATAATTATGTAATTGTTAATAAATAAAGTCTCAATGGCTGTAGTACAGTGTGTTCTCTCATTTTACCTCTCTCTGCCTCTCTCCCCCCTCTCTCTCTTTCTCTCTCTTTCTCTCTCTCTCTCTCTCTGTCTCTGTCTCTGTCTCTCTCCCCCCCCTCTCTCTCCCTCTCCCTCCCTCCCTCTCTCTTTCTCTCTCCCTCTCTCTCTCCCTCCTCCCCTCTCTGTGCATTTCAGGCCATGATCATCAAGGCCATGGAAGGCTCTAGTGACATCTTTGTTGGTATCTTTGCTTGCCCTTCTGTTTATAAACTCTCATCTGTCCAATGGCCATGAGCAGCCAAGCCCATCCATCTCCCGAGGAAAACGTACTGTCAGGATCCACTACACTTACAACAAGTATCTAACATTGTCACAAGACTCTGTACAATGGGCTGCTGCTTCTCTACCTCTCTAGCCTCCTCAGTCACTTTTTCTCTTGCTGGCTTTTCTTGCTCAAGTTCACTGTCCTTAGATATCCCCTGAATTCTGTAGACTCTTTCCTCTCTGGAAGACATATCCCAGGCATAAGCATCCCCCATTCTCCCCTTCTTCAAGTACCTGCTGGAAGTGTTCCCATTCATGGAATTGAATCGAACTATTCCTTTAACCCCACTCCTTCCTTCCTTCTTCTCTTCCCATTCAGTTTTCACCACCACAGACATCAGATATTAGCCTTTCATTTGTTGGTAAACTACTTCCTCCCACACCACATTTCCTATAGAATAAAAGGGATGTTTACTATCTTGCTAGAGTCCAGCATCTAGAACAGGTGCCTATAGTATTGTAAGTGTTCATTAAGGGTCTTTAAAGTGAATGAACACATCAGTGAAGGGATAGCATGCAATCATGCCAGAAAGAGGCAGAAGCAAATACAGAAAGGCGCTGAGGTCAGAGCCAGTTGCCTGGGAGCCAGAGAAGGGAAAGTCAAAGCAGCTGTTCACAGAGTAGATGAGGGCAGTTGGGTTAATGCCCATCATAAACATTAACGGGCCAGCTGTGAGGCAGTGTTCCACCACACAGTGTTTTTAAAGAGTCAGGAGGAGCAAGCATTCAGTGTCACAAGATAGATTACACAAGAGGTTCCAGGTTCCAGTTGTGAAAATATTCTATTCCTGTACCAGAGAGGAGAGCATTGCTATGACTGTCACAGCTCACGCAGGCACACAATCTTCATGGTCACATTTCCCAAGCCCAGCGTCTTCCAGAGCTCAGTGTTTTCTCCACAGGACCCCACAGCCTGTCCTTGCTGGTCTAGCTTATGATCCATTCTCCTCAGTGTTCACAAAAGCTCTTTCAGCTTGCTTCCACACACAATAGCTCAGTCTCTTCTTACTCTTTCCACATTCCAAGTCAGCTAGTTGCCTACGGATGAGCAGAAGCCCAGATGACTCCATTGTATCCCTACTCAGTATGTGTTCTCCTTCAGCAATGTTATCCTCTTGTGGAGTCTTAAGAATAATACAGCCTAAGAGTGTTTCAGGCAATGTGATTACATGTGGCGAAATTATCTCCTCTACTTCATATAGATTTGTACTTGTGGGGAAATTATCCCCTCTAGTTCATATAGGGTAATACATTTTGAAAATTTTATTTTCCATTTGGAGCGGCCCCAACACGTAACCCCTGAATAGAAAATACACATACACAAGTATATCCTGTTCTTTGGTTAAACTGTGCAACTTCACTAACAGGTGAAACAAATACCTGATAGAAATATCATTAGAAGGAAGGAGGAGAGGAAGAGGAAAGGAGAGAGGGAGGTAGAAGAAAGAAGGGGAGAGGTGGGAAGCAATGAAGGAAAGCAGACAGATTTGAGCTCTCACAGCCTTCTATAAATTACTGGAAAGTTTGGAAGGGGATAAGTTCTTAATTACAGATGAGTAAAAGATAGGGGTATAAGAAATGAGGATATTTTGTGAAAATAAATTAACTTATTTCTTTTTTGGTTTCTTTTACTTGTTTTGGTTTAGAGACTTGTAAGAGCATGGACACACAGGAATAAGAAGCAATTTAAAAGGCATTAGGTTTTTAAATGCTAAGTATAATGAAATTCCTGTTTGATTTCCCTTAGTACAAGAATTGTAGCAGAACAATTCTATCCATGATACAGTTCTGCGAAGCTGCAATCAACCTTTATCTGCTCTTCCTCATTTCACAAAGTAGATGAAATATTTTCATCAAGCATCTAACAGTGACATGCAGCAATTCTCCTATCAGGAATAATGTTCAATATTTTATTACTCAATTGAAAGAACTATGCAAAAGGCTGGATACAACACTGTGTCTTATAGTTTAGAGGCAATTTATGAAAAATACAGAAATTTATCTATAAAGTTTACCACTCCTCTCATCATTCACTTATGCCAAATCAGTTTCCTATCCTCAGTAGAGAAAGGGTGTGATAGAGGAAGAGGAACAAAGATGCAAACGTAGAACGGTGTACAATATTTAGCAGTCAGTCATGACAACACATTTAAACATTCTTTACATGCACAATGAGCTGTCATTCTTTAAAGAAAATAGTCTTCTCAAGTCTTTCTGTATTTCAATAGGGGCTGGCAGCTGCAGTAAAACATTCTTTTCTAACTGCCTCTAAGATTTCTGGCTCTCCAAGAACTTGAACACTATAGCATAAAGCACAATCAATAGCTCTTATAGTTCATCTTAGATGGACTTGGGTTTAAATAAAGAGTACAGCAATTTAGTGTAGAGGAGTTTCAGTAGGCTGACTATAAGGGAGAAGATTGGCACTTTGGGTTCAGTCCAGGAGGGTAGGAGGAGCAATGTTGGACTGTGCCTACTTCATAAGAAAGCAGTGACGGGTCTTTGTTGTTTTCAGTTTAGAAATTGCCATCTTTATATAATCAATTTCTGATGATCGGTTTACTTCTTTCCAAGTATTTGAGAGCTTTTAACCCGAACTCGGTATGTTTACATACAAAATGACTGGGACCTTAGGGAAGGAATATCGGTGTAGGGAGATATCCCATTTGATATTTCCTGAGGTCCCCCACAACCATAACACTGAAAAGTCTTCAGTAATGATAAGTCTAAATATTAATATATAAGCCAATTAACAATAACACACATACAGTAGGTTTGGTTACTCTGACCTGTAATGTCAGCCTTTGGGAAGCTGAGTCAGGAGGGTCATGAGTTTGAAAGCAGCTTGACTAAATATCCAGTTCCATGTCAACCTATGCTACATGGTGAGACTACCAATTTTTAAAAGTAAAATTAAAAATAAAAACTAAACAAGATGAAAATAATAATGAACCACTTTATTGGAAATAAAAAAGGACATCGAATATTTGACTCTGGTTTGTCAGAGACAGGAATCTCATATTGACATTGACTTTTCCTTGAGACACTGAATGTGTTGTGATGGACAGGCCAGGGAGTAAGGAGTCACAAGACCCAGCAGTCACTGGAATGTGCCCCTGAAGACAGTCTACCCACACCAGATGTAATGACAAAATGGAGCTACAGAGTACGTCTCCCTGTGTACAGAGCATTTGTTCTTAGAAACTGCCACATAACACTCAACTTTCACCTCTTGGTTAATCAACTGCTAGTAAATTTAAATTGCTCACGTGGATTTTAACATCCTCTCTGAAAATTGTGAGTCTAGAGTCCAGGAAACCACACTGTTCTGAATTCCAGAATCAGGAAAAAGAGGATACTTAACGAACACTTGTGATATGTAACACGTCCGTATCAGTTGTCTCGTTAACACTCAAGTTAGTCCCTTACACTTGAGATACCGCCAATCATACACACTCTGCCATTAATTTGGGCAGTAGAGAGAAACATAGTAGATATAAAGCCAGACTAAATGAAATTAAATAAATGAAAGCAAGTAAAAGAGCCTTTAGGGATAATTGCATAAAGATGAAGAAAATGCCGGGTGATGGTGGCACACGCCTTTAATCCCAGCACTTGGGAGGCAGAGGCAGGCGGATCTCTGTGAGTTTGAGACCAGCCTGGTCTACAGAGCTAGTTCCAGGACAGGCTCCAAAGCCACAGCGAAACCCTGTCTCAACCCTCCCCCCCCCAAAAAAAAAGATGAAGAAAACTGGTGGAAAATAGCAATTTAAAAAAAAGACTAAAGATTGCATTTATAGGCAGCATGTATACTGCCATTCCCTTCATTGTCTAGACAACTACGGAGCCAAGGGAAACACACAGGGTATCATTATAGGAAATGACAAAGAGAAAAGAAATGGGAATTTTCCAGGCAAGAGGTCATTTCCTGCCAGATGATCTTTATCCACTTCCAACAGGCAGCGCATGTAAAATTTACTTTGACACTATGAATTAACCTCTTTGAAAGTTACTTAACGATAGTCATAATTTTTCATTACACATTGATAACCATAAAATGTGTCCCATAAGCCAAAGTTCAGAGGCTCTCTATGCCTATCACACAGTTAGCATTAGATAATTAACAACTGGAAATGAAGAAGAACACTAACAGACAAAGCAACCGCAGAGACACAATTATTTTTTTCTGGTAATGTAAAGTTGAAAAACTACCTATTAAATACCAACTGCGCTCACCACAAATTAAATTGTTACAATAACACCAATACACAATAAACTGAACAGGCCTTGAAATATAAACATGGATTAAATAGCTCTTTATGTGGAGTCTAATTCTACCATATATGTCACTCCAGACCCAAACTCCCGGGGCAGTTGCTGATAAGATAGCACATTATTCAACATTTCAGTCTGTGCGAGAATTTCAGAATTTAATTATGAGTTGGGACTTTTGAAACATCCACATTTCCATGTGCCACCCAATTGTAAATTCTGCAGTGTCTTCGATCCCCATGTTGAAACAAATGATTCTTTAAAAATGTGTTTAGCAGCACTCCAAACAAAAGCGCATTAGTAATTAATTTATGGCTACACACACTTAAACAATTAGCTTGTTATTAACCATGAGTGCGCATAATAGGAACTGCTATTTGTACGGGTGGCATTTTAAGTGGTCCTGAAAATGAAAAGACATTTTCAAAGCAGATGTACTTGAGCAGGAGAGACTGAAGCTAGAGTCTCTCGGAGCTAGAGTGATTTTTACCTCCTCGTGGATTATATCAGAGCCATAAGAGGGTCACCCTCCACTTTCTAGCTATGAGTAGAGAAAGTGCATCTAAAGCTCGGCAAATGTCCCTTAGTGAGGAATTCACACATGGCTGAATAAAGCAGCTCTAGGGAAACAGAGCAGAACAATTGGCTTCCATATTTGCATATCCTCAGACACATCTGGCGAGTAGCACTTGACAAGTGTTTAAATCATGGCCTCAGCACTGGAAACTCACATCAGTGATGTTTTATCTTCAACTTAATATTCCTTTAATTTTTGAAACAATCTGTTAAATACCCATGCTTGGAATTAACAGTCTTTTCTCTCTTGGAGTGTCGTCTCTCACCAGCACAGTTTCTTTTTCCACTGCCTGAATTAAGTGTATAAAAACTGTTTCTTAATCATTTTAATATGCCATAATTCTGATCTTATTGTAAAATGAAATCGTAAGCATATTGAGAAAGATCAGAAGAACACATCCTTCCCTGAGGCACAGTTGAGCATTGTTAAATATGAGCAGTTACTGTTCGATGATATCACAGTTGTGGGATTCTGTGTTGATTTTCCATTAAGCCCTTATTGTATACAACTTTCTTGTATTTTCTGTGCATTTTTGAAACTGTTCAAGGACCATTTAATGTATACTTCCCTTATAGTTGACAGGCTTATATGTAATAAGCTTCACTGTCAGTTAACCAGATTGCCCTCACGGCCTCCTAAGTACTTTGAACATTCACTGGATGCCTTCAGAAAACTGAATGGCAAATACAGCTGCCTGCTACCAAAGTGGCCAGACCAAAGCCGGCCCATGTCTAGAGTAATGAACTTCCAACCCAAGAACTTAGAGCCATAGCATCCCACCCCTGAAGTACAGAGCTATAATAACCTAGTCCTTAAGACATGAATCTGCAAACCTCAGTGTATAAGCCTTTGGCACCCAAGAACCCAATTCTGCCAATACCAGCAGAGCTAGTCCTCATTTCTGCCCAACTTCTAGGTGGAGCCAAAGAGCCTCAGGTACCTGGTTGGCAATAGTGTTCCACATATTTTTATTTTTCACATTTTTTGCCAACAATTTACATTTCTTATATTGGCACAGAGATAAATAAAACATTTATCATATGAATTATACACGTAAGGTAGGGATATTTAGTGTGGAGGCACTGGAAATATCAAGGTGAATAAGGCACATTTCTTACATTTCAAGAGCTGAAAAGTCCTGACAGGGGCACATCTAAGGTATGATAGAATTGTAGCAAAGAAAGGATCAAAAAGTAAGAATCCACACTGAGAAGCTGAGCTGCATGAGGGAGACTAGACTTGACCCTGAGATGGGGCTAGAAGAACGTGGAGGCGGCCAGCAAGTAGAGGAAGAGAAATGAACTGAAAGAGCCTGGAGTGATGAAAGACTCTGGAATTTGGGCACCTAGTCACTGGCTAGTGCCGGAGGTTCTTTGGGCGCTAGCGGGAGAAGTAAAATCATACCTGGTTTGGAAAGGTGTTTCGGCCTCACAGCCGCGGAATGAATAAGAAAGAACAGCTATGGAAACCGTCAGCAGGCAATGAGGCAATCAGTTGAGTTACTCTCTGCAGATGACTGTAGCTTCAAACTTAGACGGATTGCTAGGACATATACGTAGACACAGCGAGAGACAAGCAGTATAAGAAAATGAAGACATTTTATATCATGGCTGCTTTTTAAAGGTCTTTTGTTTATGGATCTGATCAAATCTAGATCGCTAATATTTTAAAAAATAGCCCAAGCCCCTTGGACACTGCAGCTCTTTTCAGTTTTTGCTTAAACATAATTCATTCTTTGCAGCAAATTAAGCTGAAGAAGCCTGGGAATAAAGTTTGGAAAAGGGTTAATAAAAAAAAAAAGAACGAGTTGTGTGTGTGTGTGTGTATGTGTGTGTACATGTCAGACTACCTATAGGAACGAGTTGTGTGTGTGTATACATGTCAGACTACCTATAGGAACAAGTTGTGTGTGTGTGTACAT
>NC_022013.1:1976278-1986285 GCF_000317375.1 Microtus ochrogaster | reverse complement strand
AAAAAAAGAAAATGAAGACAATATAGGGGCCTCAGGAAGGTGGACCGGCCAGGATTTCCTACATTCTGTCAGGGGATAGCTGCAGCTCATGAGATGGAGGGACTGAGAAGTAGGAAATCAGTTCATCTTAGAATCCATGAATCTTACATAGAGGTGTGTTTGTGAATGAACGGTGTGTAGGTGTGAAAAGTCCAAGCCTGGAATTAGAGAGAAAGATTTCTGTTTTGATATAGATTTGGGATCATCGCTACAGCTTAAATACTGGGATACTTGGGGCTATTGGATGGGATATCATAGTCAGAAAAACAAATGACAAAAATTAAAAAATAAAAAAGGGGCCATGAAGGCATGCAAGCCTGAGTGTGGGAAGCAGCAGCTTCTGAGACCTGATGCTCCGAGTATTCACAGATGACCACAGGAGAAGGGAAGGGGACAGAAAGAGGACGTTCCATGAGCAGACGATACTGTCAGGTGCCAGGCCAGGTCTCAGGAGCTGTTGGTTGGTGTGGACACAGGGATATCTCATGAAACATCTGCTGTCTTCCTCATTGTTCCGTCCCCTCACTGTGCTTCCTCATCAGGGAGAATTAAAGGGACATCCTCCTTTCTAACTCCTGAACTCGCCCATTCGTTCAGGTACATCCCATTGGCCATCTCAGTTAATCCCTCCCTCCTAGCAGCTTTATGTATTCCTCCCACTGGCTTTTTTATCTTAGGTTCATATTGGGGCAGGCTAGACATCTCTCATCTTTGAACTCTGAGCTATCGTATACTTCTTTCTTTGTCTTTTCTGACAAATATTTGTAATATTACCTTCTCAACAACCATGTCCTCCAGGTCCTTATTTCCAAAACTATGAAGTCTTTCAATCTTCAATTACTATATTGGGACTAGGCTTGGTCTATTCATTTATACCTATTCAATTAACAAATATAATACATTTTCTGTCTTCTGAAACATTGATAATGTCACACTCGCAGCTTTTAAAAGTTTTTACCTCCGTGAATTTTACAATACTCAAGTAACTATGCTGCCACCTCATGAAAAACACCAGGCTGGAGACAAGGGAGTATGGAAAATACTGTCCCCCCCAAAAAAAGAAAACCCACCAGTCTCTTCATTGGAGCAATTTGACATGCTAAGTCTTTGTCAAGCCTTTCCCATAGGAATATGCTCTGGTCCCACAGCTGCCACCATTTCCCACAACCCGGTTAATATCTCCCCAGATCCCAGCAGCTTGTTTCTAAGAACCACATTGGAAATATTCACAGTTCCTCCCGCTAGTGTAATTATAACTATTATCCCAGCTTTGCACGGGAAAGGAAAACAACACTCCCAGAGAAGCCGTAACCACGTGTAAAAGCAGCAACACGATGGAATTTTTCTGCCTAGGAAAACCGAGGCTCTGAGAAGAGAGGTGACATAGTTGGGACAACCTTACACAAGTCCTGAGAGGGGAACCAGCCTTGGAGACAGACTGCTTTGTACTGGAGGAAAAGGTCTATTCTTTTGACCCTAGTCTTCCAATACTTGCCCTATACACACTTTTTCCCTCTTGAACTGCTAAAGCACACCGTATTATCTACAGCTATTGAGTATACAGCTCCACCTATGCGTGTGTGGCTGGGTGGCTCCTGATGTCTATGAGATTGGTTTAAATTTTACCTGGTCACATTTGGAATCACCTGAGTAGGAATTCTCATCTGAAGAGCATCCTGAGGGCCTTGATCGAAGGGGAAGACCCACCAGGATTGTGGGCAGACTCCTCTCAGGGAAGCCAGATAAAAAGGGTGTGTCAGCAGGAAGCTTTTTGCCTTGTGCTCCCTTGGCCTCTTGGTTCTGCTCCTCTAGAGAACCCTGACTAAACTAATATCCAAACGAGGCCTCTCTCTGTGTGTATACGGCATCTGCTCATTTTGTATCAATGATTTATGCCAACTTTTTTGTCTGCGTTGTCCTGTCCTCATTGGTCTGTGCCGAGTGCTTTCAGCTCACTGTGATGCTTCTCTCGGTGTGTAAGATTAGCTACTGAATGGCATCGATTTCTTTTTCTTAAATGCCTTTTATCTGTGCTCCTTCTAATCCATCCTCGGTATTACTATTCTAGTGCGAGCTCCCAAATTCTTTCCTGGCATAAGTTCAAAGGCTCCATGAGCTCCATCCTTCCTACTTCAGTTCTTATTTTTCAGATCCTTCCAGAAAACAGATGACTTGAGGCGCTCATTGACTTAGACAACTCTGGGAGTCCTTTAATTCTCACTTTCCATACTCCGGGATTAAAATGGGGTTACACAGTTTTTGCTTTACTCGCCATGTGACTCTTTATAGTGTGGCTGGCCTTCAACGACACTGTCTTGAGGTTTACACCTCTCACAGTCTCAGCAGAACTAGGCTTGATGCACCAGGGTAGATTTTAAGCCACTGGCACAACCGTGAGCTTCTTGTTCAGTTGCTTCTAACTGGAAGGAGCACTGGGGTTTGGTTTTCACTTGGAAAGGCACCCAGCGATGCACAGGTCTATCTCCTTCTGCGACAGTCCTGAGAGAGAGCTCTAGATAAACAGAAACAAATGCCTCGACCTCAGTTACCCTGCAAAGGGAAGTCAGGGGATGCACGTCTCCTTAAGGAGATGGGAATTGGCTCTGCACAAAAGACATGTAATCCTATTACATGTACACCGTTTCCTGTAGACTTTGAAATTTATATCAGCATTCCTGAAGGGAACATAGTTCTGTAACTGGGAATATTCTGATTTGGAGAGAAACTCTGAGTTTTGCAAATGACTGCATTGAGCAATTGAAGATTCCTTTATCCTTCCTCACCAGAAGCATCCACTTCATTAGTAAAACATCTTCTGAGGATATGAGTGAGGTGGATGCCGCAGAAGGGTCACTGTGCCCTTGGAGTCACAGCTTCTTATATTAAAAGCAGAGAGGTTAGTGAAAGGAGATGATTACTGAAGCAACAGTTAGTTAACACTGTGTAACTAAAGCATTCTGCCTTAGGTTGCTCATCTCCTTTAATATTTATATTTAGTTTATCACCGAGTTTTAAAATATGCATATTTTACCTGCAGCAAACCACAAAAGCCACACAGATAATCCTACCCTGAAACACATAAAGGAATTGAAACATGCCTCCAAGAACTGTGGCTCACTTCTATTAAAATGCAGTCTCTGCTATGAACTGAGCACTCCTCCCTCCGAAGCATTGCCTATGGGATTATCAAGCCCATCCTCTTGTTATACTCCCAGGATAGTTTAATTCTGAGAGTTGACCTACACTGTCAATTCAATTTCCACAGCCTAACCTGCTCATTCTTATTTTCACACTTTCAGCAATTATATTTAAGAGAGAGATGTTTCCAATAACTGATTCTTTAGGGCTGTGATTAAGAGCACTTGTTGCTCTTACAGAGGATCCAGATTTGGTTCTCACAACCCATAAGCCCAGGGTGGCTTTTGGTGGTCCATAACTCCAGTCCTAGGAGATTAAACTTCCTCTTCCAGCCTCCCTGGCACCAGACACACAGATGGTGCAGAGAAACACATACAGGCAAAACACTCATACAACATAAAATAAAGATAAATGTTTTAAAATGATTCTTAAACTCTTTTTATGATACTTATAAGTAACCTTTTGTTGCCTGGAACCAAGACATGGGTTGACTTGATAAAGAATGTTATATACTCCAATTGTACATTCTGGCCCTGCTGTCTTTATGTTGTTGGTGCTTCATTTCCATTAAATAGGCTTTTACTTTGTAGGGAAGGGTGGCTTTGAACTTGGGTTCCTTCTGCTTCATCCTCCTGAGCAGACAGTATGGCCATGCCTGGCCTCTGAGCATTCTTTAATAAAGCAAATACTGAAACCCAATCACTTTTTCCTGTGGGATTAATATAGTTATTTCAATCAACTTCATGAAAGATACTGACACTAGTGTGCTAAAGAAGTATTTGCTCATTACTTACATCAGATACCCTAGTATATTGATCTGGTAAACGGAGTCATACCCTTCCTTCTGTGGAAATCAGATAAAGACTTGAGGTAATGAGTAAGGAGCAGGTGAAGCCTTGAGTGAATGTGTTATGGACATGAGCATGACCATGTCAAAGACCGCAATGCTTAAGATGCATGGGATTAGTAAAGCTTCCCCTGGTCTGTGTGCAAATGCTAACATTGTGTGTAGAACTTAAAGACCATAGCATTCTGATGTGGGAGTCCCCTCTGTAGGCTGTGATTACCATTAATGAATAAAGAAACTGCTTTGGACCTATAGCAGAGTAGAACTTAGGTAGGCGGGGATAACTAAACTGAATGCTGGGAGAAAGAGGGCAGAGTCAGAGAGAAGCCATGTAGCCCTGACAGAGACAGATGCTGAAACTTTAGCTGGTAAGCCACAGTCACATGGCAATACACAGATTAATAGAAATGGGTTAAATTAATATGTAATAGTTGGCCAATAGGAAGCTAGAGCTAATGGGCCAAGCAGTGATTTAGTTAGTACAGTTTCTGTGTGATTATTTTGGGGATCTGGGCAGTTGGAAAATGAACAAGCAGCCAAACAGCCTCCTTCAACATTCTCCTGAGTCTGCTTCCCTACAGAGACCTCCAATATGAATGACTAGCATACCTTTGGTTGTCTACAATAAATCAATCTCCTCTACTCAGATACACAAAATAAATGCTCTGGGTTTCCAGGCTACTGTTAGTGATTCTCTGCCAGAGAGAAGGCTGTTTATGTGTATGTTCGTTTTTCACTGACTATTACCCTAGTCAAGTTTCCCGGACTCAAAGCTATGCAAGGTGGCAGCACCCTCCTATAATTTCACAAAAAAATACATAGATGTTTCTGCCTCTCAGAAAAGTTGTATTGCTGAAAGGGTTTCTTGGGGTAGATCTCACTGGTTCTCCATTCCTAACTGACCATGCCCACAGCCAAAGATAATGTAGCTCATTTGTGATTATGTCTGGAAGGACACTCTACTTTTCTTTCCAGAAAACACATTGCTTCCTCCTTCAACAAGGAATAACAAAGGCAAAAACTTCATATATCTCTGACTACTACAATCCACACCTAGGCACATGTTTCCCCCAGTGAACCTGCAAAAATAACCTTCTGGTCAGGATCCATGTAGATGAGCAGACAGAATCAATCCACATAATAAAAGTATACCTCTATTTAGAAAATAAGAACTCAAAGACTTACAAGTTTACTCTCTATTACCCAAGAAGAAATACATCTGTCATGGGAGAGCAAAATACGAGGGGCTGATAGCTGGGCTCTGGATCTTGATTGTTTCCAAGGCTCATGTATTAGGGGTTAGTTTCCATTCTTTGACTCTAGCAGGAGATGGTAGGAGTTTTGTGCCATGGGGAGGAGTGGGAGGAAGGCCGATCACTGTGACTGCGCTCTAGAAACTGATGTTAGGAGCCTGGCTCTTTCCTGGATATCTCTGTTTAACTTCCCATTGCCAGGAAGCAAGCAGGCTCCTCAGCCACAAACCCCTGCTTTGAAATTCTGCCTCACTTTACTTCCAAAAGGAATGAGTCAACTGACCATGGACTAGAGTCCTCAAAAAGGGAGCCAAGATGCTTCTTTTTTTCTCAGTTGACTTTTTTCTGAGCTATCCTGTCACAGTGCCAGACTCAGACTGACAGTTTAGTATTGACATCTGGTTGACAAGCTATGATGTCTTATTTCAGACTCTATATTGTATTTGTCCTGTAATTATATGTGTTTTCTAGACTGATGGTTGATAAGCTAATGGTAAGTGGTGATCTTTATCTCCCCTCCTTTCTATGAAGACAATGTCACTCAAGACAGAATTATTAGAGAATTAAAGTACTCAGATTTACAATATGAGTAGTTTGTTCTGAATCCAGTTTGTATAATTTATTGATTGATTTGGGTGCTTTGTGAATATATACTTTACAGCATACTATTTGTATGAGTTTATGAAATTGGATAAATCAAATTTTACTATTTCAATAAATAGAATTAAAGACTCTAGAAAATATTTGATTATGAAAAATTATGACATCAAGCCTACCTTACCAAAATAATAGGCATATAGAAATACATGCAGCATATATATATATATATTTCCATCTTTGGAAACCAAGTATTATTACTGCTATACAATTGCAATTTTAGAGCTTACTGTTTCTTCAACTTTTCCTACAATGTTTTACTCTGCCCTTTCCTTAAAAGTAAAGGGAACCAAGAATTAGTCCTATACTGGATAATTTCTTGCATTTTTAAAAGAAGAAAAACCAGTAATTTTTAGGGAGATTCTTTAAAGGCAGAGCATACAGATTCCCTTAAACTACTGGGTGAAAAGCCTGTGTTTCTCATTGTGATGAGAACAAATTCAGAAAGAGCAGAAAGGGTTGATGATAAGAGACCTGCCTTCTGCACTTCTCATAAACATTATTCAGTAAAAATAAACTGAGAAAGAATGCAGGCACACCAAGATGTCAGGAACATCTAAGACACAGAACATGATCATCTGTCTCTTACTTCATCTCTATTACAGTGCCGATGTTGTCCTTCTGATAACAGGGGGCCTTTGACACCAGATAAAGAGGGTACTATCAAAAAGGAAAAAGTCTGGGTGTCTTTTAAGGCAGTTTTAAAGAGTCACTATGGGTTGCAAAATTAAAATTACTCCACAGATAATTTCGTACTTTTAGGAATTATAGAATTCTTACATTTTTTTCTTTGTATTACTAAAATGCTTACCACTTTAAGCAAAGTTATTTATTTTAAAAAGTAAGAGAATACATATTTCTTTCTTCTGTGTCATCATTTGTCACAAAGGATGAACCCATATTCTTTCTTTATTCAAATTAAGCACAATTAGCTAAGCAGAAAAATACCTGGCTCTCTGTGAAGGACTGGGTATCTCTGACAGTGGAACCCCAAATCTTTCTGCCCTGACGAAAATACAGGCAGGCATTTTTGCTATAACTGCAATTCTGTCTGCTCCCTTTCTTTGTTTTTTCTTGATTAGAAGAGAATTACATAAAAAGAATTTTAACTGTGCACCAAATAAACAGTTTAACAACATAAATACAATAAAATAAACCAATAGATTTTCATATTTCTAGAGTTATAATCATTAAAAATACCAAAAAATGAATGAAGCATAGAAACAGTGGTTAAGATATATATCTTCTAAGTTTATTGTTGAGTTACTTCAACAAAGTCCAAAAGAAACTAAAGTCATGGATTTGCCCAGTGGGGAGAACTAGAATTCTCTCCTCTTAGAGTTTCTATCAAATCTCACTACCATCCAGGTTTCATCTTTCACAGCTTCCCCGAACACAGGTGAAAAAGCACCTTACTCTAGAGCAGTGGTTCTCAACCTTCCTAATGCTGAGAGACTTCAACACAGTTCCTCATGTTGTGATGACTCTCAACCTTAAATTTATTTTCAAGCCACTTCATAACTACAATTTTGCTACTGTTACAAATCGCAATGTAAATATGTGATATGCAGGATATCTGAAATTTGATTTCGGTGAAAGGGTCATTTGACCCCCAAAGTGATCGTGACCCACAGTTTGAGGACCGCTGCTCTAGACACTCTCAAAAGTTTCACACTAGAAGAAAAGACTGCAAAGCTAGTCCCAGTGTTTAGGAGTGAATTGTAGAATCAAAGCTGCCAAGCAGGAGGTCTCAGCAAGGTGGCCAGCATTCTTAAAAAGTATAGGATGACAATAGGGAAGCATAACTCATGAGGATCTGCTGTATGGGCTAAGATCCACGGAGCTACAGAGGAGCCAGAAAGTGAGAGAGAAGATGAAGGCATTCCACACATACAGTCCCCACCACAATGGATGTAACAGACACAGACAAACCTTTAGCAGGGACATTTTATGTCACTGCAAGTCACAGAGAATTCTCACAGACAAGACTGCTTGCAGTGGTGGAATAGGAACGTCTGAGTCAAAGTATTAGCATTAGTGGCAGTAGAAGTAGCAGGTTTGTGTCTTCCTGTATAGCATATTGCCAGGGGTGCAGATTGCTTTGGTCTTGGATTTACCTAATCCCCTTTGTCTATAACAGAAAGAATGTCCTCTCTTCAAGGAATTTCCAATTTTCTTAGTTAAGTCATATTTTGTGAAACACATCTTCCAGATGTCTCTGGAAATGGGATGCATTTAGGCAAGTGTTAGGGATTTAGTTTTCTACAGATAATTTCATCTCTCCCTGCCATTGGGTGATATTATGATGTAGACTCGGAACTTGTTCTTCAGTGCTTTAAGGATTGTTTTGTTCCCTTTCTCTCTCCAAAGCTGATACTGATAACTCCTGTGTTTGGGAGATAGGCTTGTAACTTATATCAGAAAGCTAGAGACTAAATTATTCTCTTAAGTCCCTGAATTTAACAATGATGGGCCTGTTGTAAGTCGTTTACAATCATGTTGACCATGTTCAAACAAGATGTAAAGGTTCCCAAATTGGCAATTCTCTTGAGTTCCTTATTTGATAATTTTTCATGTATTTGTTTCATTTTTCTAGAATTCTTAGAACTTTGGTGTTTAACTTCCTACACTAATTTTGTTTTATTCCTTCCTACTCATTGATTTTTGTTTTCTTTCATACTGAAACTTTCCAAAACTCAGTGACTCATTATTTTTTATTAATTATATAATACTAATATTTAAAAGGGTTTTTAAGGTTGTCTGCTGGGCAGTCAAGAAAATAGCCAATGTGTAATACCTGACAATATTAATTCCCCAATGTCATTATCTGTAGGTCAGAAAAAGAAACTCAATCTTGTTCAGGTGTGGTTGAGCAGAGGGAGTCGGGAGTACATTGATGCTACCCAGCCAGGAGGCTAAAGCAGATGAAGGAAGAGAACTGGGTGCTGTACATCCCTGCTCCGATGTTCCACAGGTCCTCTGGGTTTTAGTTTAGCCCACATCTCCTTTACCTTCTGCCTGTTTCCCAATGCCACGGCCTCTCTGTCCTGTGACCAGATAAGAACCCAACAAGCTCCAACAAAAGCAGGGAGAAAGCTGGTGACAAAGTTACTGCATTTTTAGTCCCTCCTATCAAGCCTCACAGAGAGAGCAGCTGTATTAGGAATGAGGCAGCAAAGGGAGCAGTCGGTCAAAGCTGCTTTTCAGAGATCTCCTGCCTTTCCTAGAGGACCATAATAAATCACCCTCTATGCCAGAACAAAAGCCTATCACAATGCCTTTTTAGAAATTCCTGTGTATGTTAAACACATAGAAACACATGAACACACACACACACACACACACACACACACAATTGTGCTTAAGCCAGAATCCTAAAGATTAGTCAATTTACCCAGACATGTTTCCATTCATTTATTTAATCATCACATAAACATGCAATGTAAACAAAGTATAATGTGTACTTTTAGATGTGATTTTGGCATCGTCTCAACATCTTGGCTGATATCCAACATACATTCAAATATGGACATGGAGGTCAGTTATGACAGAAATATATTCATTTATTGTTTTGCTTTAGTACTGAGGTACGGTGAAAGGTTATGGTTAAATGATGATATTTACCTAACAACACTTACTACTGCCAAGAGTGAATTTAGTGATAAATATAAATAGCTTAATCCAGAAATATCACAACTTGCCCAAATACAAGTCTCAATAACCAAGTACAGAGTAATACATCTTTAAAGCACACAGGAAGAGGGAGTGATTTCAAACTTGGCTTACCTCTTGTCTGCAGCCCCTTCCCACACGCCTCACTGGTGCCCGTTCTCCCCTGCCTGACAGACTCTGGAACCAAGATACAAGGGCTCCATTTCTGCAGTTTCCACCTGTGACCACAAGAAATAGCACAACAGAATGTTTACCACGACTCATGCGCAGAGGAAGTACTTTCAATACATGACTTAGACATGCAGAAATAGAAAGACCAAGGCCCAGTTAGTCTGAACTTGAAGCAAATCATGCCCAGTATTGTTTTTTTATTTTATTTTATTTTATTTATTTTTTTTTAT
>NC_022013.1:1957867-1976156 GCF_000317375.1 Microtus ochrogaster | reverse complement strand
TGGAAAGTCCGAAGTCCTCCCCCCTCCATCCTGGTCTAGGAAGGTGAACATCCAAACTGGCTAGGCCCCCACAAAGCCAGAACAAGAAGTAGGATTTGTAAACCTTGCCAATTATCCATGGCTTTAGGGTCATTGATCCAAAAGGAGATCTTAGTTTCCTAAGCCAGAATAATTTATAACTGCATTATAAAAGCTTATCTTTATACTTTGGGTAAACATAGTCCTAACCCTTCATTAAAGAAAAGTTATTCTGTAGTAACTGAGACTATTGAGACTATTGGAGGAATCTACAATAGTTCAAAATACAAAAAAAAAAAAAAAAAAAAGCATACCATGGGATTCCCAACCCCAACAGATACATCTACAGTGTCCCCTCTACACCCCAGATTCAGGAAACATGAAAGAGGAGACCAAGGATTCAAAGAGCCAGAGGATTAGGACATCCGCATTGAGATAATGACTTCTGTATATGATAGGGAAGATGCAAGCATGAAATCTCAAAAACATTGTTAGTCTCAACAACACCTTTATAATGACAATGTAACTTGGCATCTCACAGTATCCCAATCCTATATGATAAATTATGGGCAGTTAATGGTTGCTAAAAGACAGTTGTCAAATCCTAATTAGTCAACCATATATATATTGTACATATATATATATACATATACATATACACAAACACACACACACACATATATGATATGGAGTAATCCTTCTGTACATTGTAAAGATGGGTTGTTCTCCTTGTTAGTAAAGAGCTGAATGGCTGATGGCTAGGCAGGATTTTTGGGGCAATGAGAATGTTGAGGACAAGAAGGGAAGAGTCTGAAGAGAAGCCATGAGATACAGAGTAAGAAGGATGGGAAGTATGTACATGAAGTAAAAGAGCCTCGGGAAAGCACATAGATTAACAAAACTGAGCTAATTTAAATTATAAGAGCTAGCTAAATTTGAACCTAAGTTATTGGCTGAGCATTTATACTGATTATTAAGTCTCTGTATGGTTATTTGGGGTAGCTACTGGTGGGACATGGGTGGCTAATGGGATAGAACTGATTGGTAGTCTAGTCAGAAAACGGCCAACCCCTATATATTCTATTTATATACATAAATACAGACAGACATATATACATACATACATATATTATGTGTCGCAATAAATAAATAAATAAAACCCAATCCTAGCAAGTGTTGAGAATGGTAAGAGTTGACTTTGACTTTACTCTCCACCCAGGTTCATGATTCTACTTTAGGGAATTTGAACATTTCATGTACAAATCTTACCTCATACAAAAAAATCATGAAGGAAAAGCTTAAAATATGTTTAAATTAAATGTGCAAAAGACAAGGGAGCAATCCTGTGTTACACCAGGACATAGGAGTGCAAGCTCCTCATCCATTCTCTCGTGGTTTTGTTTTCTTTTCAAATATGGCACTTCTAGGATTCAGACATAACTCTACCAATTCCGTCAGTCGTGGAGCAAAGTGTAAACGGTGACTCTAGGGACCAACCTTATCCAAAAGCTCATCTTAGGGAAGAGGAATGGATGTTTTCTGATGAGCTATCAGAACTTGCTTTTCTCTGAGGAAATGGTCCCTGAAGTCACCTGGCTTCTCTCTATTTACCATCCTCAAGTTAATAAAAGTAACTTTAATAAAAGTTAATAAAAGTTTTGGCACACAGAGGATGGATTCTGTTCTTAAAATGATTTCTATACAGTATTCCAGAAAACTCAAGGCCACAGTCTACCCACAGTTTTTCTTTTTCCAGTTAGTGTGCTTTTATGGTTTATTTCATATGAGCCAAGACCTTTGCTTCGACAGGAGCTGCTTTACCCATAGGCCCCCATCTCACAAGTCCCTTAAAAGTGTGACCAGGAAAGAGAAATAGCACTGTTCACCTTTGAGTGGCTACCTTAACAATAGTGGCTGGAGAGTTTGGTTAGAAATCAGGAAACAGATAAATAGAAAGCACGCCATGATCCAATAACCAGCAATTAGCTTCGGCAGTAATAAATCCACCTTGTTTATGCATAGATTCCTTCAACATGGTCTCATCCACAACAGCTGAGGTGGTGACGGACTCCTGTACACCTTTAGAATCATGATGTGTTACTCACGTAGATTCCTTAAACTAACTTTACTTAAACTTTTCAGACCAGCATGAAGCCAGCGTATTCATTCTAGTTTATCTTGCTGTGTAGATGGAAAGTGATGGGAAAAGTTTTCAGATGTTTGAGATGATAAATTAGAATTAAGTCAGACTAAGTGACAGCCTGAGACTGTGCCATTGGCTCTTAGTTGCATGTCACTGTCTACTCTGTGTAAAGATCATGTCTTCATACTGTTTTCTTCTTTAGCATCTAATTTAATATGCTGGATGATGCGGGATAACATAAGTGGGCATTTCAATTCGGTTCTGATTTGGAAAATGTGAATATGTGACCTCAATGCAGTTAAGAGAATGAAACAAAAGATAGCAATAAAGAACACCTAAACTTGTGTTTTAGGATAACTTCATCCTGAATACCAGTGTAGGGGAAGTAAAATCTAACTAGAACTGTAGTGATCAACATTATAAGACCTCGTTCAGTGGTCAGACCGATGTGTTAACTTGGACACAGTTTGAAGGGCCTATCAAGAAATGGGATCTGGATACAGCAGAAGTGATTTCTGGGAAAAGGGCAGGAGATAAATTAAAAAAAAAAAAAACAGTTCACACATGAACATTGAAGAGCTATCAAATAGCAAGGACAGAGGAAAATCAAATAGTCCGTCAAGGTTTCTGAGATCTCCACTGATTATAATGGCCCTGGCTTTACTAAAATGCCTGATAATATTTGATTTGGCTAAGTTCTTCACTTGGCTACTTTCCCCAAGAGTGATATTTTCTGGACACAAATTTTCAATATTTACCCCCAGCACAAGAGGGTGATTACTGACAGTGATTCCACAATGGCTCCATGGTTCTGGGGAAGAGCAGACTGGGCCTGATCCCAGTGTTTATCTACATCCTCCCGAAACTGTCCATCAAATCCGAATAATGGACTGAAGCATGGCAGAGCCGTGGGATTGGGCTCGTCAGCGGCATTCTTACTCTGTATCTAAAAAGAGCGCTCTTTGGAAAAGCAATGAAACTGCATGGTTCCCGAATAAATTAGCCCTTAAGCCTCACAGCTTTAAGACACAGTTTCTAAAATTATCAGGATAAAACATTAGATAATTTTGTAAAGTACATTTTTGAGCGAGTTGGTAAAACTAAATGATTTTTAAACCATGAGCTATTATCATAAATCAGTGACTACATTCAATCTAAGATTATTTAAAAACGATGTTATCATTGAATCTGAAACTTTCAAATTCTAAAAGACTGGAAGGTTAAGACTTGGAAAAGAAATTTGGATATGGTTTCATAAACAGTAGTTACCAGTTTCTAAAAGATAGCTGGAGCATAAAAATTTAAGAGTTAGCCTTTTCCTCTTATTGAAAGAAGGACGTGTGGGAACAGGTATCCCCAAAGATATATTGTATATCTGGATGAAATTTACCAGGAACAGATAAAAATGATATTAAAAATGTATCATCCAGTTATCCACTTGGTTAATAGACATTCATCTGATTTATTGCTTAAGACACACACACATATCTTGATGGTCTCGAATTTATGATCCTCCCAAGAGCCAGATTATGAGTGCACGCTACCATACCCAGCTTATTTCTTTAATGGCTTATCCAAAATTTTAGATGAGAACAATAAAATTACTATGGTACCTCACAGTGTGGTAGTTTTTGTATTTATTTGTGTTTTGTTTTCAGGGAAATGTTTATGTGTAAACGTGTGTCTCTATAGGTGTATTGGTACACACATGTGTATGTCTATGTGGGTATATGCATCTATGTTTCTCTGTGTGTTTCTGTATTTGTGTGCATATATGTATGTATATATTGTGTTGATATGTATATGTGTTTATAAGGTGTTTGTGGGTGTTTATGTATGTGTGCCTGGGTATACATGTGTGTGTATATGATTTTGTGTATTTCTCTATACATGTGTATGTGTCTATATGTGTGTCTGTATCTTCATGTGGCTGTATCTGTGTTTCCATGTGTACATGTTTAAATGTGCATGTGTTTGTGTATGTTGTATTTGTAAGTCTTCATGTATGTGTATGTGTTTGTGTGTATATGTATGTGTGTTTTTAAATGTCTATATGTATGTGCCTATAGATGTATGTTTCTGTGTACAGGTTTGTATAGGACTCTGTGTGTGTTTATATATGTTTGTGTGTGATTGTGTGTATCAGTATGTGTTTGTAACTATGTGTATGCAATATCTATTTGTATGTGCATGTGTGTGTATAGGGGGTGTGTGTTTATATGTGTTTGTGTATGATTGTGTGTATCTGTCTGTATGTGTCTGTATTTATGTGTAAGGATGTGTAGTATGTGCTGTGTGTAGGGGTGTAGGGGTGTAGGGGTGTATGTGTATGCATAACATGTGTGTGTATTCCAGATGAAAAGCTCATCCTGTCTCTCTTAGGATCATTATCTAGAAAGCTGATTGCAGAAGAGGCACTATTCTGGTAGCTCAGTAATAGCCAATCATGCCCCAGCTTCTCTCTTCTGTTAATTAGGTATTCATGCTCTTTCTTCTTTCTGAATACATTCTAGTAAAGAGAAGAAGATTACTGAATATTTGAAAGGATAAAATGTTACAACTTCAAAAAAATCACTAAGCAACCATATATGAAAAAAAATATTGTACAATTATGCTCAGGTCTAATGATAATTCAGAAGTCACTAATTACCTATATGTAGGACAAAATGAGACATCTTCACACTCTCTCTCTTCAAATAAGGTGTCTGGGCACTCTTGCCCTCCATTGGCTGCTTCCTGGATGATAATCCTGTACCGAGACTGTTTGACTGTGGTATTTCCTGAAGGAAACAAGAAATAGACGATAGTCCCTGTTAGTTACATCACCACAGACCAAATCCAGGCAGTGACTGGAGGGAAAGTGGGAAAGAGTTAAGCAGATTGATAAGGGCAGCAGAGACAAGAGCAATGGATGCTAGGAGCTGGTGTTCACTCCCCCTCCTGCGGGAGAGAAGCTCTGCACGGAGTACTAAATCCAAATGTTATTCAAATCTGGACATTCTGACGTGCAAGCATTGCTTTCTTCTGTCTTAATGCATTTTAACTTAAATAGCATTTAAAAGAAGTTTTATACTATTTTTATTTGTGTGTGGGTATGAACATTTTCTTGCATTTATGTCTATGAGCCAAGTGAGTACTGATACGTGGGAAGGGCAGAAAATGCCATCCAACCCTGAATCCCGAGTTGCACAGAGCTGTGAGTTGCTATGTGTGTAGTGATAATCAAGTCCTGGTCCTTTGCATGAGCAGCAAGTGCTCTTAATTGTTGAGCCATCCATCTCTCTAGACCCCAACGTATTTTAAGTTAGTGATACCCTACACTTCAAATGGCATGTGAACACCATATTACGCTCTGGGACTCATACTCCCTCCTTCTGCTCAGAGAGCAGCTGATGGGCCTGGAGTTCCATTGTGTGGCTCCTCCTTCTGTTTGAAATCTCTCCTTACAGGCTGTCTTAAGAGGTAGAACCTCTTCTCTTCAAATTAATAGTGTCTGAATTATTGGCTGATACTCAGTCTTCACCCTCAATCTGTTTGGGAAAGACAGTACAACTCATCAGGAGCAGAACGTTGTTCCTTTCCAAGTTTTGCTGAGAAGAATTCGTAGGCACCACACCAGACAGACATGGACATGTCAGTGCACCATCATCCTCTGTGGCAACAATTATCAATTATGTTGCCATTAGGAATGATTTCAATTACCACATTCAGAATTTACTACTCACACTAGATTTGCAACTAAACTTCTAGTGTTACAGGACTTACAAAGAAACAGGAAGAGAAGGGGGCGGATACAGTCCTGGCAGTCAAAGACACCTGCAGTGTGAGCAGGATTAGGGGCAGAGATAGCATTTGTTCTTTACTTAAGAAACCTAAGTCAAGCTGATGAGGGAGAGGGACTTAATCGGGGGGAGGGGGAGGGAAATGGGAGGCGGTGGCGGGGAGGAGGCAGAAATCCTCAATAAATAAATAAATTAAAAAAAAAAGAAAAAAAAAGAAACCTAAGTTAGCTCATGGACAGCGCAGATTTAAAGAGCAAAGGAAGAAACCATCTCAGGTCAGGAAGAAGTCTGAGAAAAGGCTGAGATGGAAAAGTGCGAGGAATTTACAGAGGAAGCCACTGGGAATTCAGTGAGTATGTGTACCTGGGAGTAGGGAGTTGAGAAACAGGGGCAAGCCTAGGAGAGGCACAAAGAATGGAGGAGCATGTGCAGGACATAAGGGAATTAATTGGTAGATATGGGACAGGTAATGGAGCTTACCAGGTTAATAAGTTAATTTCTAGAAAGCTAGTAAACTAAATGGAGCAAAACAAAAGAAGAAAAAGAGCGTTTGTGGCAATTATGTGTGCACATGGATTTTTAAAAAAACATCAATACAAGAAAATTTACAGAAAAGAACAACTGACTCACAACTTCCCTGCCTCTGATTCACTCTTTAGAGGAAAACTTTTTTTTTTTTTTTTTTTTTTTTTTGGTTTTTCAAGACAGGATATTTCTGTAGCTTTTGAGCCTGTACTGCAACTCACCGTGCAGACCAGGCTGATCTCGAACTCACAGAGATCCATCTGTCTGTGTCTCCTGAGTGCTGGGATTAAAGACGTGTGCCACTGCCACCAAGTCTAGAATGACCATTTCTAATTGTTCTGCTTCCATATTTAAACTGTGGCTACTTCCAAATCATATGCTTTTGTTATTACTTCTTGATGCCTGACCTTTGAGGTTACATGATGGCCTTCTGCTGTAATTGATGGGAATTTGCCTTTCACTTTTCAATTCTTTTTAATTGCTTGGACATTTATATGCCTCTGCTGTTCATTTAGTGACTCCGTAAGCAATAGTTCTTTCCAGTCTTCCTCCTCACTCTTGGTTTCTATCTCCCCAGTCTCTCCTGCTTTGCAGTCCTCATAACTCGGTGGATTGTCCTCTCAATTTTCACCAGGCTACAACAGTTCGGTCGTGGCTCCACATGGTGCATGCTCAGTTTCTTACTTCCACACTCTCTTCTTGCCAATGGGTTTTGATCTCCTGCCTAAAGACAACCCTTACTTTTTATTTTTGAAAATAGTTGGTTGTTTTCGAATCTGTGCCTGTCCGTTGTGAGATCGTCAGAAAGAAAGGGGAGTATAACACTCGCGCATGTCCTGACCTTGAGCCAGAAGTGGACGTGGATAGGATCCTCTCCGTGTGTTCTCCAGACCCCATGTTGTCCCTTTATAACCTGCTGTATACATGGGAGGGGCTCAGCATGCTTGGATGCCATCAGTCCCTCTTCTACACTGAATCATTTGTAGTGTGGCTAATGGAAAGATGGTCACAGATAGGAATAAAAAGGAGACAGGAGGAAGAAGATCAAATGATTACTCTACTGGATGCCATCCCCTGAGCTGCCCTTCCCCTCCTATTGTAAGCCACCATCCTCCCAGATCCTGCTAACACTTGTCTCTGGCCCCTCCTCTTCCGATTGTAAGCCACCATCCTTGTACACATCCTTACTGGCACTCGTCTCTGGTTGTTGCCTTCCTAACTGTTAACTGCATCCTCCACTATCAATGTCGAGTTTCCCATATGTCACTGGCCTGGCTCTAAACCATCTTCCCTCATTAGTTCATGATATTATAGTCAAAATGCCCCTTCATTAAATTTCCCTCAGTTGCCCATCTGACAGACTTGTTTTCTACTAGGGAATGCCAAGTTCCAAGAAGAGAGGATGCCGTCAAACAGAACAAATGATATGATCATCCCTCCCATGCAGCATATGAAGGAATATAGAAATAGCGACATGTAACAAAAACTGCCGCAGAAATTATTCTTCAAGATCGCAGTATCTTCATTTGGGTGTAGACAGCCTTTGTAAATAATTATGCCTTTAGGAGGAAATCTCTCCACCCACTCCCAATCAATTCCAACTGTATTGTGCTTATTCTGAAAATTATTACTTAGCGAGAATTTACACATGAGTGTGGGTTTGCATGTATGCTATTCTCATATTATCTCAGGAGACTTTAAATAAATATCAAGGATAATGAGAAGAAATGAGTGATATTGCTATAAAACATTAAGAAGGCAATGGTTGAGGAAGCCTGTGCCTTCCCTGGGGATGTATAGACAGTTAATAGCAAGAAATGGTTGCCATATAGTCACTAGTAAGTTCCTCATGCTCCTGTCTATAACGTATTCATGCATGACCCTGTAAACAACCTTAATGAAGAAAGAGCAAGGAACTCAGGACCATGAGGGGTGCACCCACACACTGAGACAATGGGGATGTTCTATCGGGAACTCACCAAGGCCAGCTGGCCAGGGTCTGAAAAAGCATGGGATAAAACCGGACTCGCTGAACATAGCAGACAATGAGGACTACTGAGAACTCAAGAACAATGGCAATGGGTTTTTGATCCTACTGTACATACTGGCTTTGTGGGAGCCTAGGCAGTTTGGATGCTCAACTTACAAGACCTGGATGGAGGTGGGTAGTCCTTGGACTTCCCACAGGGCAGGGAACTCTGATTGCTCTTCAAGCTGATGAGGAAGGGAGACTTGATTGGGGGAGGGGGAGGGAAATGGGAGGCGGTGGCGGGGAGGAGGCAGAAATCTTTAATAAATAAATAAATAAAAACCAAACAAAAAAATAAAATAAAACAACCTTAATGAAAGCACTAACTCAGAGTGCAAGGAGGGAGGAAGGGAGAGAGAGAGAGAGAGAGAGAGAGAGAGAGAGAGAGAGAGAGAGAGAGAGAGAGAGAGAGAGAGAACACCCAATGAAAGCTAGTTCTATGGTAAAGCTTAATGAATTTCATTCCCACTCCCATACCAAGCATACACACACACACGCATGCACACACATACACACAGTTGCACACACTCTGCCTTAATTCCAGATCAAATAGTTCAAATACCATGTATAAGAGTTATACTGATAGCCATGTCCAGTGGTTATTCAAAAGGAGTTGGAAAAGATGGATTCTATGATAAAAATCATTCATTATCATACAGGTAAAATGTTTATAGAGAGGAAAACAATGTTACTTTATATAAATGAAGGGAAACGTACAGGAAGAGGGGTGTCGAATTTATAAGGAGTTTGTGGTATGGAAACAGTATCAGGATGTGTAGGACATCCATTAAGTTCTGTGGGCATGTGCCTTTCTCCTTGGGTGGTCATAGTGAGCAGTGAGTTCTGAAGGGTGGTGTAGGAGGTCCTTCTGTATTTGTGTTGCTTTCATTGGTTGAATAAAGAAGCTGCCTTGGTCTTTTGGTAGGGCAGCCTTTAGGTGGGCAGAGTAGACAGAACAGAATGCTGGAAAGAAGGGAAGTGAGGCAGATGTCATGAATCTCTGGCTTGAGACGGACGTAGGTTAAAATCTTGCCAGTAAGCCACAGTCACGTGGTAACATATAGATTATTAGAAATGGGTTGAATGAAGATGAGAGAGTTAGCCAATAAGAGGCCAAAGATAATGGGCCAGGCAGTAATTTAATACAATTTCCATGTGGTTATTTCATGGGTTAAGCTAGTGGAGCAGCGGGACGCAGCCTGCTCCTCCTTACTACAGAGTGGTGCCCAACATGGGGCTCGAACCCATGACCCTGGGATTAAGAGTCCCATGCTCTACTGACTGAGCTAGCCAGGTGGCCGGGACAAGCAGCCTGCCGCTTCTCCTGTTATAGAAGGATTTTCTATGACTCTGTCATGAACCGCAGATTTGATACAGTGATCCTGTGGCAAAGACAAGGCAGGCAGTGTGCACAGCTAGAATGGTGCTATAACAGATATTATCACTATGTTAGAAATCCGTTTCAGGGTGATGAATTTCTATCAGTTCAAGAAAAGCAAGAAAAACAAAGGTTTTTGCAGCCTTCATCTATACTGTGAGGCCAGGCAAGACAAAGTAGGCAAACTGAGGATACTTTCATGAAATGGCACTAGACAAAGTCTTCCTTCTCCACCGACTACACAGAAGGATGACTTATGGGAAATAGGTATGGAAGCAGATATGATGTCTTTCAGATAGAAGATCCAGGGAGAATACTTATGCTTATAAAACAAAAGGCTTACAAGAATTGTCCATAAGCTTAATGTCGAATCCACTTGAGCATTTTGCATATACTGCCTTATTTTATTATTATAACTCCTGAGATTGTTTCTATTACCACTATCATTATTATTATAATTGTTCTCATTTTACAGATAAGAAATGGACAGTGAAAGAAGAAAGCATTTTCTCGAAATCACTTTTATACAATTAGACAGCCTTGCACAGACATTAAGTCTATGATCTTTCCATTAAGACGGAACATTCCAGAGGGAAGATTTCCAAACACAGATTCCTCTCAAGCAGTCCTTCAGCTGCCCACACATCTGCAGAAGATTTAAAAATCAGTAATGTGGCTGATAGTTCCCACCTCATTTGGCTCATGAAAAATAACAATAAGTTAAAATGCTCGTTTGCAAACATAAACAATTACTTAAGAATGACTATGGCTAAAAACCAATCCACTTGAATTCAGTTTTTGATTGATGCATATTCAATCTGTCATCACTAACACATGAGGGATAATTAAGCTTACATTATTAATTATAGAGGAAAGACATAACATTTTAAAAAGATTATAATTTAAAGATTAAAGAATAATTAAAGAATTATATTTAACATAGAAAATACATGAGTGGGCTTCAAGCACTAAGGGATATTTATAGAATCAAGGTAGGTACCTATACCACTGTTTCCCAGCACAATGGTAAGAGGATGAAAGAAGTATGTAAAAATGACCTGTGGAATTTTGCATCTAGGTAAACTGGAGTACATCACAGAGAAGGAAATGCCATGAGTACTGAGACCCAATGCTGGATAATATTCAGTCAGAGTTTTATAGTAAAGCACAGATACAAAGATTATAACTGATTGAACGGGTCAGTGCAAGTGATGAGCATGCATATCAGAGCAAGGGTGAAGATATTAGACGTGGGGTTGGAGATGAAGCTGTATGGAGAGGGGGCTCCCAGAGACAAATGGATAGATATTAGCAAAACAGAATATTTATTGCAATGCCACATGCAGTATTCTGGTTTTCCAAATAAAATCCCTCTTGTCTCTCAAATGTCCTCACTGTTGATAGACCTCAAGGATGCAACATGCTTCATGACACTGTTGCTCCTCCAGGCACATCGCCTTGAACCCTTCCCTCTCAGCCCACTCAGTTTCACAGAGGCAGTGTGCCATTCCAAGAGAAAATATGCTGCAATCTCTCTCCAACCATCTGGAAGCAAAAACATGCTTCCAGTAATATTTTAGAAAGGATTCATATTTCATAATCAGTCATGCATTAACTACCTACTAGGGTAAACTATATCTCTGTTACTCCAGTAGCTACTAGAATTCGGGACTTTCCTTTAACTGCAACCTCCCTGATGCACAACTAGACAAACAAGTATCTTTGTTCAAGGAGAATGGAAGCCTAAGAGGTTCTTAAAAATGTGAGGTAGTAGACTTGCTAGTGATAAAAGTTTTCCACACAGTGCCTCCCTCTTCATCTTGGCTCCACGTATACAGAGAAGGTGCGTCAAGCACCCACAGCCTTGAAGATCTTCAGGAAGCCAAAGACCTCATCTAGACCAGGGTGAATTTAACAAGATTGCCAACCTTTTCTGCCAAACTTTCTAGGAAAGTTGGGAAAAGGCTCTAGCACATCCATCTATTTCTCACACTTGGAAACGTTGTCTGGAAAAAATATATATTCTATACTCTTAAATTTTGATAATCATTATTCACTTTGCAAAGAAATTCAAACTCAATGGAACTGGCAACAGACAAAAATCTCTGGACTGTGGTGTTTAATCCCAGCTCATTACTGAGTTGTTATATGACCTTGGGCAATGCACTTAACATCTCGGAGTTTCAATTTTCTTACTTGTCCTGTGTGGGTAATACAGCCTGGCTAATTCACAGGACAGCAGTTAGGAATGCCTGATTGAATGGGATTTAAAGCTTCTTGCAACCGTGAAAGAAAAACCAACAGGTGAACTTAAAATGCCTTCTGTGTAAGCCTTTCACATATACTTCAGAGGGAGCACTATATCCTTATATTTGCATCATCTATTCAGAATAAGAGTCAAGACAAATAAACATGTTTTGTCTTTGGTGTCATATGCTTGTTAAAGCCTAGACAATAATTTTACATTTTGAGAGGTTTTCTCCATTTTCTTCTACTTTGTATATCTGACCACAGCTGCTTTAAAATAAAATCATTCCTCTTTTATATAATACATCCTGACCACAGCTAGCCCTCCCTCCACCCTTCCCAGTCTCCCCTCATCTCCTCTTTCCCCCAGACTCACTCCTGGATCCACTGTTTCCCTTTAGACAAAAGCAGGCCTCCTAGGGCTATCAAATGAACAAGGCAAAACAAGAGTAGGCACACTCCCTCAAATCAAGGCTGGGCAAGGCAACCCAGTAGGAGGAAAAGGATCCCAAGACAGGTGAAAGAGTCAGAGACACCTGCACTTTTACAGTTAGGAGTCCCATAAAACAATACCACTGCTACTAAAACATCTACAGTTGAAGGGTGCAGCTTATGCAGCAGGGGCATTCTTTGAGCTCCGTTTCTGTCTCTGTCATTCCTCAAGCCTTCCAGGCCTGATCTCAAGGTCTACTTGATTCATATAGTCATCAAGCTTGGCTGTGTCTCAGATGCCTCCCAAATCCCCATTTCTTCCTGCCCAAAGAGTTAAATCAGAACGTCTGTTTGTATGGGATCTCAAAATTGTTGTGTTGACAACAAGAAAAGTTTTCAGGCTTAGAGAACACTTGATTTTGCACTATTACAGCAAAGTCCTTTATTCACCCAACATGTAAACAGGAGAAAACAAACATTCAGAATGCTTAAACAAGCCATAGTGGGAAAGGCATTGAGTAAATCATCACTGCTTTTTAACACATCTAAAACTGCAAGCTGCCCTCCAGCCAAGTACATTGTGATGGGTGTAATTAGACATGTATACTATAAACAAGGGGGTTAACAATCCCATTTATACTGATGAGCTTCACTTGTCTTTCCTTCTTGCCGATGTGTGCTGCTGTGACAGGGATTTATCCATCCCCTGGCCCCATCTTGACCTCTTTTCATTTCAGATGATGAGGTAATGAGTGGATGGCTGTTGCAGGCTTCCTAATGTGCTGTACTCCATCAGCATTAAGACCCAAGTACCGTGTCGTGTGCATACAAACAGGTTCTGCGGGCACAGATGCCCTCTGCAATGGAGCTCAAGACACTGTCCACCATCAGCCAGGAATACTGGAATACATATTAGGAAAACTCTCTCCAGTAATTCACTCTGCCCTGTTCTATTAATGCTTTATACCCTGGATGGCAAACGGGATGTTATTTATATGTAAGACTGTATTAAAGGCTGGAGGACAGATGACATCCAGTTGATGCTTCTGGGTCACAGAAGGACAATGTAACTCAGAGGCACAGGAAACTGGAAGCACTATATCACCTGGCTCTTTGTCGTCACACATTTTCCTCCACAACACATTTTTTATTGGAAAATGGAGACATTAATTTCTAATAACATATTTTTTGAAAATTCTTCTGAAATGATCAAACTACAACTCAGGAGCCATTTGTTTTTAATGAATTTAAAACCTGTATCACTTTTATTTTATAAGTTATAGAGCTTATCAAAAGAACCCACTGATGACCACCAGCATCAGTAATTACCATGAGTGACTTTTTATCATCTCTGACTCAGACCAGTCATATAGACTGAAATTAGTTTTTTTTAAATCAGTCATTATAATACTTCCATACTAATGCTTCAGGGTAGATTGATAGAAGGGCTCTCCTTAAAAAAACAGCCACAGTTACACTACTGAGGATACAGTGGTAACACAGTATACATCTTAATATCAATATCTTAAACACTAATGAAAAGCCATCTTTTCTCTATGTTATCTCTGGTTGACATGTCCCTTTGGTTCTACTCTCATTCCTGTTTTGTTCCCCTTGAGACTATGGTTGAAATTGTTTTAAACAATGTTTTATAAGTGACTATTTATAAAAGCAAGACAGTGAGAAAACATTTCCGTACACAAGCCCTCAGGAAAATGTCTCTGTGGGAGTGTGGAGAGCCCTGCACTCAACAGGTGTGCTAAATTAGGAAAAAGGAGGTAGAGTCTGTGGCCAGAGCATGGGGCAGGGTTTAGTCAGACTCTGTTCCTCACCACACATAGCACACAGAAGACTGAAGGCACTTTGTCTGTGGACCAGAAAGAAAACACATGTCCAAAAGATAGAAAGAGCGAAGGCATTCTTCCATCTTGACTTTGGCTCTAGGAAGAAGAAGAACAAAGGAGACCCCACTAGATCCTTCCAGCCCTCTGCCTCCATAAATGTATTTTGGCATTGCAATTCATACTGCTCTGTTTAAGGGATGAAACTGTATTCTGGATATTCTGGAGTGTTCTAGAAGAATGCTGAAATCCCCCAAGCAGCTAAACACTATGCAATTTAAACAATTAAAAAAGTGGGGGCTCTAGGGAGGAAGGAAAGGAAGGAGGAAAATGAGATGTTATTTTGTGTTTGTGTGTGCATGTGCACACTGAAAGAAGGCTATAATTCTAAACTTCAGTAGGAGAAAAGGGATGTTGGAAGAACTTGGTTGAGGTAAGGATCATCTGTATGGAACTTAGAGGAAAACACAGAGAAGAAACTAGAGTAAGTGCAAAGGCCCTGAGTCAAACTGTAGCCAAAGCAGGAGGGACAGGAAGGGTGACATCATTGTGAGGGAAGAAGGGGAGGGGAAGTCTATGCAACTACTTAGGTAACCAAAGAGGGTTGCTGACCAATCCCACTTATAGAAATTAATTAAAGGGCTAAATATGAAAATTTCAGAGAAAATGGCAAAGTAATGCTTTTTTCAAGTTTTATAGTGATGTAAATGTCTTTAAATGCATTGATGAAAAATAATTTTAATTACATTACAATAAAAACAATTCTGTTCACTGCTCCTGTTGTTTTGCCCCGAATCAATAATATGATTTCATGTAATTCAGAAGTTTTAGTGTCCTATGGTTTTTGTTTATTTGTTTGTTGTTTGCTTTTTCTGTGTTAAATCACCGATTAAACTAACTTGGGGAGGAAAGGGATTTTAGTTGCCTTGGCTTACAGGTTCCAGTCCACCATGGAAGGAACCCAAGGCAGGAATGCACACCAGGGCCTTTCGGTGATTCCAGTGGATGACTCCAGCTTCCTGACCGGCTTCTCTGACATGCTCAACCAGCTTCCTTACACACCCAGGGACCCTGCATGGGGATGTCACTGCCCACAGTTGGCCAGGTCTTCCTACACCAACTATCAATTAAGAAAATGCTTTAGAGACAGAGCCAGTCTGGTGGGGGCAGCTCCTTACTTGAAGTTCCCTTTCCCACGTGACTCAGGATGACGTCAAGCTGATATCTGAAGCTAACTTTAATAGTCAGGATAGAAAATAGAAGCTTTAAAACAGAAAGTAAGCCAACCCCCATGCCATTCATTTACCAGGTTCTTTGTGTTGATTCTACCCACGGCAAGTTGGACAGGGAGCTAGTCTTGTTAATTCAATTTTGTTGGGAAGAAATTTCAGGTTTTATATATAGGCAAGGTACAGGTAAATGGTACAGAGCGTTTGGAGCCAGGAAGCCTGGATCATCATGTGTGCTGTGAAAGGCTCCGCCGTGCTGCCAGTCAGCAGAGTGAACATTTGTCAGGCCATGTTTCTGTGGTCCTTGTTTGTTCTCAGGCCAATAACAAAACACATATTATTATATTAGTCATCAGGTACAGCAACTCTTTGAAGGAATGAAAACTCAAAACCTGTTCCCGGTGGTTCCCAGACAGTAGAGAGAGCCAGTAAGGACTGTGTACAGCATCCTAGGCAGTGAGCTGTTCAGACTATAGCTGAATTAATCCTGTGGGGCTTCATCTTAAAATTCCAGTAAGTTTTGGACAATGGTTCTACACTTTCGTTTGCATGGGGCCATCACAAACCATTCACAGTTCCTAATATGTTCTGCTGGGAAATTCTACGGGCATCCACAGCTATCTTTCTTGTTGGAAACAGATATGGTGGAAGGTAGGAAAGGCTTCTTCCCCAGACTTTGAATACTTCCTCACTCCTTTCTCTCTCAGCACTAAGATCGCTCAGACAGACAAGTGCTTACCTGATCACTAACAGTATGGACCTACAGGATGGATGAAAGGCTCAGTACTCCCCATGTGCTCCAGGTCATGAAGACACGCTATTAAACAGTGCTGAGTTATGCTCATCGGGTCCCAAGGACACACCGTTAATCGACGCTGAGTGTGCTCATTTGCTCTCTGTTCTGAGTCACATATTCTCCTCAAGGACATTAATGCTCCTCATTTCTTGCCCTCCTAATCGAGGGACTGTCTAATTTTCCCACTAACTTCCAATATTGTCTCACCTCACTATTTTCTATACCAGGTGTGATTTTTATCACACCGATTCTTAAAATTTAAACTGTTCCATAAGAATCCAAGATAAGGTTGAGATTCCTCAGATTGGCCTAGATCTTTTTCTCCTGTACATCTGACCATTTCTCCTAGCAGTCCTTCATGTGTGTCATGTATTCCGGGTTCTGAGCTGTCTACCATTGCTTCAGCTACACCACCCTTTGGCAAGACCTGCTGCTATACACACACAAAACCTGCCACCTCATGTCTCTAAGCCTAGTGCCTGCTCAACTCAATGGCTTGATGTACCAAAGCTCAATTTCTCTGGTGTATCCTCCTCAGGTTCAGAACTACGGTAAGATACCTCTGTCTGCATTCAGGCATATGCTTATTCTAGGTACAAAGGAACAGGCATTTAAATCTCCCAATTTTTAATTTAAAAATCCAATGATTTAAGAGCCCGCATAGTTAGTATTCACTTTAATGTAAATAGCGATTATCATAAAATCTTCATAAGTTCTACATAAAGATTTCCTGAATTAGTGATTCATGACTGTGGTCTTATTCTCCCAATAAAGATTCAGACACTGGATTTGGCAACCACTACTCAGAATACTGGTCTCAAGAATAGCACAAGAGCTCGTGTTCAGGCCAGAATAACAGCCTGTGCTAAAAGGAAGCTTAAGGTGCTCACTGCTCTCAGCCCCCGCCCCCTGCATCCTAGTCCAGGAGCACAGCACACTGCTGAGTGTTGATGGTTTCCCCTCCAGGTCACACAGCTGACAAGGAGGTCAGGTTCAGTGCCCCTTCCTGCAGCGTGGAAGTTTATGGAGCCACATGTCACTAGTCCAGGAAAAGACCAGAATTCAAGACCTGAAGTACGTCTTCTATTGATTGAAAACAGTTTTGTACAACTGTAAAAGAAATAAAACAGTTCCCATAAGTCAAGAGTCGTCCGGCGGTCAAGAAAAAGAGAAAGAAGAGCAGATGCTAAGTCAGATGGTCAGAGTCTCACGGAGGTGACAAGCTCAGAATGGAGCGAAGTCAAAGCCTGGATGGCAAGGCACCAGTGCACGTGGCTGAAAGAAAGAGTGGCGTGCGCACGTCTGAAATCGATGGGAGAAACACTGTCAGGAAGGATGAGGGCAAGGGCTGGGAGAAACACAGCTTGCAGGAATCTGATTCTGTGGGTTCCCAAGTGGCAGGGCATAGGGGACTTCTAAAAGTGATCACTTCCACACAGCGGGAAAACCACAAGCTTAGCCTTGCCGGTCACAACATTTTCCAACCTTTCCTTTGGGGAGTCTATGCAGTGCAAATACCATGACTTTGGGAGGGAGACCCAGACACACACAGCTGATTTCCTGCTTTCCCTTCTCTGGGTGATCCATCTGCTCAAAGGACGCACATCTTCCGACCTGCTCATAGAAGTGCTCCTTCCAGGCACCACTCCACTGACCGGTGTGTGCTGTCACCGTAGGTGCAGAATTGTGAAACAGTGTGCGCTGTGACAGTAGGTGCAGAATTGTGAACCAGTGTGCGCTGTGACAGTAGACGCAGAATTGTGAACCAGTGTGCGCTGTGACAGCAGACACAGAATTGTGACCCACTGTGCGCTGTGACAGCAGACACAGAATTGTGACCCACTGTGTGCTGTGACAGCAGACACAGAA